>NW_025048250.1:0-42619 GCF_018831695.1 Puntigrus tetrazona | reverse complement strand
GAAGACATTTTTATTTTCAAATAATTAGTGTTGGTAGATAGTCTTAGGGGGAAGTAATAGCTGGAGACGGTTTTGAGTTATTTTTTATTTTTAGCACCGCCTCGCTCTCTTCTTCCCTGCCTCTGCCTTGGTTTTTGTTTCTGCAATAATGTAAATATTGTAATGCATATATACCATTTTCTTTTCTGTTCTATCACCATTGCAATTTACAGTATTTAATCATCACCTATACAAATAAAAATTATTATCTTGCATATTAGCTTTGCTAGTTGTCTTTGTCCTCACACACTATACCCACGCTTTTTGATGTTCATCTTTAAATGTTATGCACCCTGTACCCCCAGACCCACGCGGGGTCGTGAATATCTTTGGGGCCTGTCCGGATCTTTAAAACCCATCCCAAGAGCATTAAGAAGCTGTGCGTGCAGGAAAGCAGTTGTGGCAAAGTGATACCTTCTGACAGGTCTGGAAGCGAGTGTAGTGGTGTTGCGCCTCTGTGTGTGTTTGGTACTGGCAGGCATATTCATTTGATTTGGAAGTTGATTATTAATAACCCATCCATTAAACAATTCGAAGCAGTTGTAGAAAAGATGATTTAATAAAAATTGCAGACTATTATAAAATTCCTGTGGTAAGAGATAAGTTTCAAGAAAAATATCAAAAGAAATGGATATTCACAAACTGACGGAGCGAGGATTTTGTGATGCCTGGCGCGATGTTGTAGAGACTGGTCGCTGGTGCTGACGCCAGAACGCTTCAGTGCCTGTTCCTTGAGGAAGGGCAGAGCGAGACAGACGCCGAGGTTGAGGCGGACGCGAGGCCAAGGCTGTCTGTCATTTTTTACCCGCTTTCTCCTACTCGTCATCCATGAGGAGGGATTGATTGAAAGTCCGCCGGCCCGCTTACAGGCGAGGCACAGGAAAGGGCTCAGGCGCTGGCCAGGCTGAGAGTTGACCTGAGGCCTCAAATCAGCAGGGCTTGAGGATCGCACAGAAAGAGGTGAAGCTGCTATGCCCTCGAGTTGGACCAAGAGTTCTGCCAGAGTTAATGTGCAGTATCTCTGCTCTGCCCAGCTGTTGATCCATCTCACCCATGTTTGACGAAGTGTTGGCTATTCCTGCTAGTGCCTCCGCTTAGGAGACTGAGGTTGATTAATGATTTCCAGCGCTTTCAACGACGCATCCCCATTTTGCTTGGTTTGAAAGATGTTTAGTCCCTTCTTCCAGTGCAAAATTAAGTTGGCAAGGCACAGGAGGTTTGTTCACCTGTCCTTAGGAGGAGAGTCTACAATATGAGATGTTAAATCAGCCATTCTCCGTGGGCTTACAGCTTGTACCTGAAGCATACAGACAGCCATTTAGAAACTGGCAAAAACAGAACAGTCAGACTTTGTTGAGTTTGCACGCCAGAAAGGCATTCTCTCGATAAGTGGTAACGCGTAGTAAGGTAGGCAGACTTTAATTCGTTAAGAGAATTAATGCTGTTGAGGAATTTAAAGATTGTTTGGTCCAACGTTGTCGCTGATACCTGAACGAACAGGAAAGGGAGTTCTCGCTATCGCTGGCGTGTTTGCGGATGAGTTTGTGCTACGCACAAGAGCCGTATACCGCGCGGTCAGATAAAAATCCTGCTGTTCAGTCCCAGCCTTCCCGCGGTGGGGGCCGTGGTGTCTCTGCAATCTAGGAGAGACGAGGGAATGTTTTTACCGCTATAAACAAGCGGGCATGTAATAGCAGATTGCGTGACATTAAAGCGCAAGCAAATAAATAACCACGCCTAAAAGTGTGGGGTTTGTAAATTTGTCCCTGGTTTTAGTAATAGTCACTGTTGAGTATTGTGCTGACCTCCTCTAGCTTATGTCGTTCTTGTAAGGGGTTAATTTTATTTTCTGGAAAACCCAAGATCAACGGAAATCTAGATGCCCAGAGATACGGGAGCCGCAGACTCGGCTTTTGGTCGAAAGTGCACACTTGTCGGATCAGCTGTCCGTGGGTCGAGATTTTAGTGCGGAATTGAAATAAATTCGAAGGCACCTCATAACCAGTTACACTTGCACGTGAGCTGTTACTGGGTTTGAAGGTCATTGTTTCGCCTTCTTCCTATTAAGGAGCTCTGCTCATTCTGCAAATGACGTGATGGTAAAAGTAACAATAGAGGTTGTTGATCATCCTGTAGTGTTTCGGTCCGATGAGTTGTATAAGAGCTACCCTGATGTCTTCCCGATGCTTTCGGACGCGCTACCAGTCACGAAGATGATCGGGATCTCTGTTGATCATGCTGAATCATTTTAGCCCTATGTTGCTGAAAATGTGGTGCGAGAATGTTACTTTGGAAAACAATGCCAAGAGACAATAAGTTTGAAATTAGACGTGGTTTTCTAAATGTACTGTGTCTCGTCATAAAATTATCGCCATGCAGAAAGGATTGATCTTTGCCGTAAATAATGCACCTACGTCTCCAAAGGATATGTGGGAAAAGGTTGTTTATTCTCAGAGGACGGCTTGTTAATGCAAATGGTAATTCCAATACTGAAACTGACGCGCCTGACTGAATATCGTATCAGATTGTTATTCCTTCAGTTTATCAGCATGTCTGTGTTTAGCTTATCGCATCGCGTGTTGTCAGGGCACCTGTATCACGAAACATAAGCGATAGGACTTCTTAGACATTTTTTGGCCAGGATTAAAGGCTGATGTCGAATTTTGCCTTAATTTGCCATGCACTTGTCAGAGCGTGGGAATCAATAGTCGCTCCTCCGGCTCCGCTTTCCTATTCCAGGTCTCGAGGAACCTTTGAATATGTTATTATTGACTGTGTCGGCCCGTCAGAAATAAAGCTGTAAATCAGTTTCACAATCATGCACTGCTACAAGATTCCCAGAGGCACCCACTTCGTAAAATTATTGCCCCAGGATTATCAAAGCCTTGATAAGTTTTTTGTTACATTTGTCGCATTTAAATTGTACAGACTGATCAAGGGAAACCAATTTATGTCTAAGATATTTAATCAGGGTTTGAAATCACTTTCATCACCCATCGAATATCATGCGTATCATCCGGAGAGTCAAGGCGCACTTGAACGACCCACCAAACTCGAAGTCCATGTTAAAAAGCAATGTGCAGACACGTAATAGGATTGGATGAAGGTGTCCATTGGTATTGTTTGCAGTCCGTGAAACGGTGCAGGAGTCACTCTGGTTCAGTCCTGCTGAGCTTGTTTTCGTCATACGGTTCGGAGGACCACTCAAACTGGTTAAAAGAAAAACATAATGGAAATTGGAGAGTGCTCTAAGACTAATGTGCTCAATTATGATAGTCGGTTTAGAGAACGTTGGCATGTGTCGGCGATTTGGCAAAGAGTCGCGAAGAGCCGCGCAGGAACGTGATGGGGCTACTTCTGCAGCTGACTCAAGGCTGTCCCATGCTCTCAAGCTGGTGACTGAGTTCTGTGTTGCTGCCCATCCCGGGTTCAAGCCTTGTCTGCCCGCTTCTGGTCCTTACGCTGTGCAAGAGAAACTGAGTGAGACAGACTATGTAATTCTGTGATTCTGGAAAGGAAACGCCAGCTCGAGGTGTCATATAACATGTTGAAGGCGTATCATCATAGAGAGTCTCCGCGTGAAAGCTGATGAGGTGGTAGCAATCTGCTGTTTCTTCAGTCAGCTGTAGTTGGCGCAGGGTTACATCTCTGCTCTGGCATTCAAGGCTGATGAGGGATGGCCTGAAAGGTGAAATGCCCTCAACAGCGCCTGCCAAGCAATCTAGAAATGCTGGGAAGTTGCTTCACCCTCTCACTTGTCTGAGTTAGCAGCAATGTGACATTATACAGTTAATCTTACAAATTTCCCACTCTATTTAATGACAATTTCAGCTTAGACCTCTGTGCACAACATGATATAAATGCTGGCTAATTTTCCCCATTAAACAATACACGCTTTACCGCATTAACCCGTGGAAGCGAGCTGTTGCGAGAAGGAAGTCAAATACCTGTTGAAAATGACCTAGCTACCTGAAGCAGTTGTAGTCCGGAGTTCTCCTGCGTGTTCTGGTGCTCAACCAGACGGGAATGGTTTCGTTTTTGCAACGGATTATCGTAAGGTTAATGCCACGGTACCTGATTGCTTTCCTCCTTCCCGTATGGAAGATTGCGTGACAACCTTGGGGCTGCCCGTCGGTCACTCAAATTAGACTTGCTGAGCTGGCATTGCGCCATTGACTCCACGGAGTTTCAGAGATTTCCTGGCTCAGGTAACACCAGATCACTACAATATAAAGTTATGGCCTTCGGGCCGCAATGCACCAGCCATTTCAAAAGGTTGGTGGAATATAAGTTTGATTAGGTGTTCCAAATTGTAATGCCTACCAGACGATTTTGCAGTGTACTCGTCTGAATGGTCAGAACACGCCCTGCTGTTAACCACTGTCTGTACAACACGGTCGCCATCACTCCAAATTTAGCCAAATGCTAATTTTAACACGCAACAGTTACCCATTCGTAGTTAGTTGGTCACAAGCTCAGTTCACTCGTTGTTGCCAAAGTTCTCGCCATAGTCAGAGTTTCCTGTTCCTACCACTCAGACGCGAGTTACGCCGATTTTAGGCATGGCTGGATACTATCGTAGTTTTTGTCGGAATTTTTCCAGTGTGGCCTGTCTTCACAAATTTACTTCTAGTCCAATCCAATCAATCTGCTCATCATCTGAGTGCCAGCAGGCAATTTGAGAATATCGTGCCGCCATATGCTGCACCCTGTTCCCGCCGCCCAGACGCCTCGTTGTTCCCTTTTAAACTGGAAGTCGACGCGAGTGCCAGAGGTGCCGCCGGTGCCGTATTTCCAAGAAGACCAAAGGGCGCGGAACATCCTAAAGTTATTTTTCTCGAAATTTAATAAACACTGGTTTCAAACTATCTCCAATTAATAAAAAGAAGCGCCTTATGCTATCAGCACTGAAGCAATTTTTCAGTTTACATCGGATCCAGTTCTGTTCCTGTTATCGTCTACTTACAGATCAAGCAACTTTTAGTTTTCCTGTCCCGCATGTACAATCAGAATTCAGCCTTATGCGCTGGGGGCTTTGACTATACAAAATTATAATTGGAATTTGCTACAAGAAAGGAGTAGATACCAGTGGCAGATGCTCTTCTAGATGGGTTTAGTTGTTTTTGATGGAAAAACAGATTAGCACAAACAATATTGTTATATGTTTGTTCTATGGGGTGTTATGTCTGCGTTTTGTCGTGTTTTTTCTTCCTCTCTGTTCTCCGCCTTTACACCTCAGTCACCGTCATCTCGCCACCCATCAATCATCATCAGCGCTGACGCTACCCATCTCGCAGTCTCCAATCATCTCAAACCACCTCAATAAAAGAGCCCGCCAGACCACCCACAAGCCCTCATTTGTTTTGCCGTTTGTCGCTACTTTTTCTCGAGTACTGATTGTCATTGTATATTGCATTGTTTGATGTTCACATTGTGTATTGTTCTCCTGCCCCTTCACTCATATTGTTAGTTGTCATTCAAAGCTGTGAGGCCGAGAAGTGGACAGTAAGAACGCCGCGACTTACATTGCAACACGTGGAATCTACTTTGTATAGTACATTAGGTTAGCGCATGCCACCCGCGTACTTTTGCTGGATCAGAGAGCGAAAGGTTAGGAAGCCAATGGATCGCTAAAGACATTTTTATTTCTCAAATAATTAGTGCTGGTAGATAGTCCAAGGGGGAATGTCAGCTGAGACGGCTTTGTGAGCTATTTTCTACTTTTAGCACCGCCTGCCCCTCTTCCCGCCTCTGGCTTGTGGTTTTTGTTTCTGTAAATAATGTAAATATTGGTACGTGTATATATACCATTTTCTTCTGTCGATCAACATTGCAATCGCTAGTATTTAATCATCACCTGGCACAAATAAAAAAATTATCTTGTGGCATTAGTTTAATGGTTGTTCTGGTCCTACAGACTATACGCATTGTTTTTAATGTCTATCTAATGTTATACCCTGTACTCTAGGGGACTCCACGGGGGCCTAATAGACCAGGCCACAGGAAGGAGACAAACTGTTTCTTTTCATCTTTTAATTAAATTCACGCAGGCCGCCAGCCAGTTGCACATCAGTTAGTGAGCTATAGATCCCTGAGGAAAATTCACTCTTTCTCTCTATTATAGGAGAAGAAGACTATGAAACTTGTCTAATCTCATCTAAACTACAACATATGTTAGACTTCATTCCACATCTAAACTATTAAAAGATTTGCTTCCAGAAGTCAGATCCTATTTCTTGAACATTATTAACTATCATTGTCAATAGATATGTCTCAAAACCTTCAAACTGGCAGTAGTTACTTCTCTTGTATTAAGAAACTACATCTGACCTCTAAAGACTTAGGAAATTACAGACTAATTCTAATTCCCTTTCTGTCAAAGATACTAGAAAAGGTAGTATCCTCACAACTGTATTCCTTTTAGAAAAAAATGGATTCAAGAGGATTTGCACCAGGTTTTAGACTCAGATCATAGATCATTGAGATCAATTAATAGAGTTGCATTAATGACCGTTTCTATCATCGGATCGTGTAACATCTCAAAACATAGTGCTATTAGGACTTAGCGCAGCATTCACTATTGTTGATCACAAACATTCCTCTTGGATAGACTAGAAAACTATGTTGGCATTTAGAGGGCGTTTCATATGGTTTAAATTATCATCTGTAGGTAAATGAGAAGGCTATCGCTCACAAGTGAAATATGGAGTTCCCCAAGGCTCAGTGCTAGGACCGCTATTTTCAACTCATACATGTTACCTGGGAGAGCATTATCAGGACATAGTGTTGAAGGCTCACTGCCATGCTGATGACACCATTCTAGATTCTCAGTGCAGTACCTGGTGGATACACACCAAATTGAGAATTCAATACAGGAATGTGCATACATTTATATAAAACTGGATGATGAGTAACTTCTAATGCTAAATTCTGAAAAAACGGAGGTGCTAATAATTGGACCTAAAACGCCACATATAATAATCTAGAACACTGTCTAATACTGATGGCTGCTCTGTTAATTGTTCTTCATCAAAGTTAGGAACCTAGTGTGCCGTTTGACAGCAATCTTTCCTTCGACAACCATGTTTCCAGCATCTGTAGACTGTGTTTTTCCATATTAAAAATACATCCAAATTACGACTGGCGCTTCTAACCTCTAATGCAGAATGTTAATTCATGCGCTTATGACGCTAAGGTTAGATTATTGTAATGTTTTATTGGTGGGTTGTTCGGCACACTTGATAAACTTCAGCTGGTCCAAACGCCAGCTAGAGTCGTTACTAGAACTAGGAAGTATGGACTATTAGCCCGGTTCTGCCAACACTGCACTGGCCTCCCAGTCAAACATCGATGATTTTAAAATCTTATTAATTACCTATAAAAGTTCTGAATGGTTTAGAATTCCTCAATACTTCTGAGTGAGCCTATCACATTATAGTCCTGCACGACCGCTGCATTCTCAAAACTCTGGCCATTTGATAACAGAATATCAAAACTTATCATGGCGCTAGATCCTTTCCTCCTATCTTAGCACCTAATCCTGGAACAGCCCCTAACTGCCCGGGAAGGACACACTCTGCCAGTTTAAATCTAGATGAAGACACATCTTTTAACTCTGTAGCCTAAGCACATAACACCACCAAATACACTTTTATTATTCAAACTGTTAAAGGATTTTTAGGCCACATTTAGAACCGCTGGGAATCGGGAACACTACTCCTAAAACACAATGTACTTGTGACATCATAGGAAAGAATGGCTTCACGCTTAATATTAGTCCTGTTTTTCTTAATCTGTTTCACAGTTTGTATCCAGACATAGATGGTGGATCAGCACCTAGAGATTATGTTCATCAGAGACCAGAACACCTAGATGCGCATCATGGACCGATGACCAGATCCTGATGCACACTGGCCACACACACACACACACACACACAAACAAACAAACAAACAAACAAATAAAAGAGCCATTACGCTATCTGACACAGCTGGCGCTTAAATTGAACTGAAGTTAAGTGCCATGTCCGTTAGGAGGGAGAACGGCCCCAAACTGGAGTCTGGTTTCTCCCATGGTTTTTTTCCATCTGTATGGATGGGTGTTACGTGTATCTGTGACTTTAATATGATTGAGCTTCAGGTGTGCTAGCTCTGAGGTAACTAGTACCTTTCCTGCATTACTCCTGGGATGTATTAGCTCGGAAATATCCCGAGGTATTTCTTCTCACGCTGTTATCAAGCATATGTAATAGAGATTAAAAAGATAAAGCCATGGAAGTCAGAAGACGGTGTAAATTGATCTTGAGTATATGTTTCTCATTGAGTTCAGATCTGGGAAAGTATGTTCAAAATTTGTTGGTTTGGGACATCACCACAAGAAGCTAGACGAACCTCTTGGGGCTTGTTAAATTATCTCTGTCACGCGAGTGCAGTTTATTTTTTTTTTTGAGCAGAGGAAAGATGCTGGAAATGTCACCCTCTTTGAAGCTGTTGTCTCATGAGTAACTCTGAGAGTGTATCGTATGGATACTAAGGAAGATGGTGCTGATGAGGAAGTGTGGAGACTTCAAAATACTGTGCTGCCGCTGATGATGAATGGCAGAGTGTTACAGGTAGTAGTCTTCCATATCGCTTTGACAAATCCTGAGACTTGCACATGACGGTCCACGAAGGTCATTTGGGAGTAAATAAAACGATGATCGCGGTGTCTCGGCATTTTTCCTGGCCTGATTAAAAAAATGGTGCGGTTACTGCCTGGTTGCCATGGTGTCAGAAGATTGGAAAACTGGAACCAAATCCATTCCACTCGTCTCGCTGTATCCAATTCCAGCCATTGGTGAACTATTTGCTAGAGTGCTGATCGACTGTGTCGGTCCCTTGCCTCGCATCTAAGTCCGTAACCAGTATTTACTGACAATACCAGGGTGCATCTACACGCTTCAGAGGTAATACTCTTTACTGAAATTACTGCTCGCTTCTGTTCTTCTCCCTGTTTGGCCTTCCTCGACTCATTCAACTCAGATCAAGGTACTGTAATTTTATGTCTCGTAGTTTAAACAAGTTCTGATCAGTTGTATATTCAACACTGCACTTCTAGTTGTTACCATCCAGGAAAGCCAAGGAGTACCTGAATGGTTCCACTCAGACTTTAAAATCACCGCTTTGTGTGTTCTGTCTTAGAGTTTCAGAAAGACTGGGATGAGGGAGCCTATGGTTATGTTTGCAGGAGGTAGTAAGGAGTTCCTGGGCTTCCAGTCCTAACGAGTTGGTGTTTGGACACACTGTTCGTGGTCCATCAGTTTTCGATCAAAGATCACTGGTCTTAATGACTTTAGTTCAAACACTGTCCTTGACTACGCTTCAGAGTTCCGCTTTAAAACTGCAACGTGTATGTGAGTTACAAAGAGAATTTGGCGCCACAAATAAAAGGAATGAAAAAACGTTTCGATCGAAAGCAACTTCGTAGTTTTTCCCGGTGATAGGGTGCTAGTGCTGTTACCAGTATTTGATTCAAAATTCGCAGGTCCAAGCATTTCCGGGTCCTTATCAGGTAAAGAGAAGGGGAGTGGAACTTAACTACGAATATTTACATCCGATCGAAAAGAGAAAGACTCGTTTGAAGTCATATTAATATAAAACCTATTTTTGAGCGAGCCGTGATCCGCTCTGACAGAAGTCTTACGCTAACGGCCCCACCCACAGATTCTTCGGTGATCAAAGAACAGGCGCCGCTCCAGCGCTGATTCACCTGCCGACGAGGACGTCTGCGCCGAATGGCTATCATCTGCACGCGCCCGGTATCACCATGGCACTTGCATTGAACACTCACCGCTTGCTAGGGGGGCGGTTGCCCGGCGGACCTAAATCTGACAATGTTCGTCTGATTCGCTGGTACGCACGACGCATCACCTGGATTGATACAATTTATTAGCATCTTACTTGCTGATAATATGGTAGCTGATGTTTGCATCATTGTTTGCACAACAACAGAAGTCCTGAAAAACAATTGCAGCTGAAAAAGAGGTGAATTTCATGATAGAAAACGACATAGTCAGAGCTTTAGTCTGGCGGAGTCACCTTGCCTGTTAGTAAAAATCTGACGGCTCATTTCCGTTTTAACACCGATTTTAGACGCTAAGAATGCAGTTACAAAACTAGAGTTGTGTTATCCTTTGCCTCGCATGGAAGACTGCGCGGATCGTGTCGAAACGCTGTGTTCGTGATTGGTGATCAATACTTAAGTGGGTAGTATTGGCAGGTGCCTTGACTGAGCGCAAAAGAGATCTCGCGCTCGCACACCTGACCATTTCCTTAACTATAGGTGGTCATGGCTTCGGTTTACGAAATGCACCGCAACCTTTCTCAGAGGCTGGGTGAACTGTCACCAAGGCATGTAATGAGGAGGTTGTCAGATGACGAGTGGTCTATAGCTATCTTGGTCAGAACACATACAGCAGCTTTCTTGACACGTGTTTCAATCGCTTGTCTCGTGCGAATCTTACGGTCAATCTAATAAATGCACTCCACGCGTCACGGTAACTTATTTAGGAAAGATTGCTATGTGGCCAGTCTTGGTCCGGTTGAGTTCAAGGTGGAGGCTATCACTGCTTTTCGGTGCCCACAAATATACGCTGAGCTTCACTTATATTTTGGGTATGGTGGGATATTACAGAAATTTCTGTAAGAATTTTTCTGTTGTAGTTTACCTCAACCGAGCCCCAGCCCGGAAGTTCCATTTAAATGGTCTGAGCGTGTTGTGAGAGTTTTTATAGCACCAAAGTCTTCCTGGTTAACTTTCCTATCTTTATCTGCCCTGATTTTTCGTCTCATATTAAGCCATTGATGCAAGTGAGACGTGGTGCGGGGCTACTTCTCCAACTAGATTAGGTGATGGTGGTTTTTACCTATTATTAATTAATTAATTTGATACTATGAATTATCATTTGAATTCATTTCTAATTCAAGTTTTGGGAATTTAATCTTAAAAGATTCACGTTAGTATGTATCTAAATATACCCTAAAATCACCTAATACGTCCAGTGTTTTAGGTACTAAATGGTATGTTACTAATATGAATTTACTCTGTGATCAGCAAAATAAATCAATTGACTTACTCGCTTATCTGATCTCACGACCTCAGCAGGTAGTAACGTGATCTGGGCATGGAGTTTAACTCTTCCAGTCACATAAAATAATTATTAACGAGAATTCGTAATAATGAAACAAAATGTATTAAACAGTACCTACTTTTCAGTTGACAAGACTACGCTTGAGAAGACTAAACATACACACACACACAGCTACGCACACAGCATTCACACACACATTCATGGGTTGAAGGGAAAATTGATAATTGTCTGTCCAAAGTCCGTTAGCTAGTTCTGAGATCGACCAAGATACCCAACAAAGCAAAGTTAGGTTTTAGCTGGTTTATATGTGTCTGCACGATTCAGTCAAGAGATGAAAATAGTAGTTTTACTGCACGGCTTGTCTTTGGGAAATCCTGCCTGCTGATTGGTCAGGCCTGGCCCGTGGGATGACAAGCATCGTGGGCTTTCCCGGCCGCTGACGGAGTCTCTGGCTTGGTGGTTCGCTTTTGGGATGAACCGGGTTGGTTGCGTGAGCGCAGGAGGTCCGTGGAGTGAGGGGTGACGGAGCGGACCGAGACGAGGGTATTTTGGGTCGCTCTTGTTCAGAGTCTTCAATCTGCCAGCCCAAAGTCTCCGCCTCCCACCTGCAGAACGACAGCGACCCCCTGGGCGCACTCCCGCGGTTCCAAGAAGTTCTTCAACTCGGCGAGGAGGAGCTCTGTTCCTGGCGCTTTGAGGTGCAAGTTTTGGGCTGCGCCCTGGCAGGCTGTCCAATCCCGAGGAATGAGGGGGCGGCCCATGCCTGCTTTCGACCCGTTTTGTGCATACTTTATCCCAGTTAGAACTGACATATCTGCACTTCTGTTTCTATCGCAAAGTTTATAAATAGAATACACTGCTGGGTTCATTTTAATAAATATACCTATTCATTCACCAATATATTGGAAACATCATCAGCTTCCAACTTGACACTAAACATGCATTATCTAGCTATGGAACGCTTATTCGTTACGGATTATTTTGAAGATTATATATGGTCTACATACATCCCAAATCTTTGACAACAGGTTATTTCATAAAATGAACCTATATTTGTTTGGAAAGGGAAGGCATTTAGATTGTTCATTCTAGTAGTTTGACGTGTGTCCTGCAGTCTTGTTGTAGTGAAAGGGAAAGGCGACTTTTGAGGAATGTGTCTGGGGATACAGCAAGCTCCCTAAAGGTATGTGATGTCCTGAACACACGTTGATTCAGCTTATGGAGTCTCATCACCTTTTGACTTGGTGGCTTGGTAGAACTGGTCCCAGGTCAGCACCGAACGGAATATCGGGCTGCCATCAGATGTTGCAGTTTCCACCATCCCACCTTGACGCGGTGGCTCTCGGATTGGCCGAGTCACTGCAGCGACAGTCCCTTGAGAATGCTTCTCAGACTTTTGGCGGCGCTTCCAGTATCGCCTGCTGACCATCCCCGCATTGCCTTATGGTCCGGGGTGCGGAGTGATGCGTGGTTTTACGACTCTGGTTTTGAACATTCCCTTTTATGTGGTTCGTACTGTTCATCGCAGGCCTCACAGGATATTGAGCACCCTGTTTATTTTTCATGAAATTCAATAAATATCAGCGACATTATTCCACCATTGAGCAGAGGACGCTGCTCTCGCCCTTGCTCTTAAGCATTTTGGATGTTTATGTGAGGCTCTGCTCACGTATTCATTGATTGTTCATACGGATCATAACCTCTTAGTCTTTTTGAATCGAATGAAAACGCTAACCAACGTTTGATGCGTGGAGTTTGTTTTCACAGACGCCTCGAATTAGAGCATTCGGCACATTCGGTGGTAAAGATAATGTTGTTGCTGATGCTTTATCTCGTAGTCTAATTGAATAAATTAAATTTTTCCCACGAGCAGAAATAAAAGGAAAAGGTGAAACATTTATTTCTACAATCATTCACTTATGGGTGAGGGGTGTTATGTATCTGCAGGGACTTCAATATGATTATCTGGCAGGTGGTGCTGGGGAACCTGCCCATGAGTGGTGACGCCATTGAGGATTCCGATATAAAGGCCATTAGGCTAAAATGGCTGTCTCTCTCTTTCTCTCTTTCTCTCTCTCTCTCTCTCTCTCTCTCTCTCTCTCCTCCTCCTGGAGTGCATGCTGGGAGCGGAGGGCGGAGTTGGATGTGTGTGAGTGAGAGTGCTTAAGTCATAGTCGAGTGAGTTTTCTATCTTTTCTATCCTTCAATACACTTTAGTAGTATTGTTAAGCGTTTGTTTTAGAAGAAGAGTGTTTATGAAAAAGTAAGGCATTGTCCCAGTATACGTGGACACAAGTGAGAGGAATATCAGTAACAATGGCTAGACTGGACAGGTGGTATTGTTTTAAAATACCCATTTTAATAATGCTATGCTGTAGTAATCTCACCTGTAGGTTTTTCTGATCATTGTTTGGTTAGCTGTAATATTTTATTAACACAGCAATCATAAGTGCATATTGGCATTTTTAAGTATTGGTCTTACTGCAAGACAAATTGTTTTGTGAGGTTTCTTTAAATCTTTTGGGAAAATTTTAGGAATAGGAAGTCATCAAATTCTTTGAATTGGTAAGAGATAGAGAACGACAGTTCTCAAAATAAAAAGAAAGCTTTAGATGATTTGTTGGGTAATAGGGGCACAGGGTGCTCTGGTACGTATCAAGATTTCAAAGTGCAGCACAAATGGATGGTCCAACCAAGTTTTTCTTAATTGAAAAAGAATGGCTAAATAGAATTATGCATTCTTATTATCAGAATCTGCACAGAAATCACAGAGCCCATGAGATTAGGAAAAGAGAAGTGGCTTTTATTCAGAGTGTTCAGGAGTGAATACACGGAGGTGGGAAGAGAGAGAAACAGTTGCTTTGGCGGTGGTCTACCTAAGGTTCCATGGGACAAATGCTGAACTGGAAAAAACCTTTACGTAAAGGTGAGTTGTATGATGC
Organism: Puntigrus tetrazona; assembly: GCF_018831695.1. Lineage (NCBI taxonomy): Eukaryota > Metazoa > Chordata > Actinopteri > Cypriniformes > Cyprinidae > Puntigrus > Puntigrus tetrazona. The sequence goes on along the minus strand of NW_025048250.1, from coordinate 28,510 downwards.
CCTTAAAGAGTATGGAGGAGCTCCGGGATTGATGGTATCCCAGCCGAGTTTTATAAGTCACCTGGGCTGTGTTGTGGAGATGATCTGCTAGAAATGCTCAATGACAGTTTGATCTAGAGTGGGTTGCTGCCTATAGCTGTAGAAGAGCCGGGCCATCACTCCTTTACCAAAGAAAGGGGACTCTAGAAATATAAAGAATCATGTAATTGTTTCATCCATGTTCTGATTTTAAAATTTTGTCTAAAGCCTAGCAATTAGATTAAAAGAGGCGATTGGTTGGGTCATCTATGTGGACTAGAGCATACTGTGTACTCAATAGATCTAGTTTGATAACATTTATTTAATCAGAGACATTTTTGATATCTCTAGATCATTGGGTTTAAATGTTGGTCTCATTTTGACCAAGAAAGCTTTTGACTGGTTAGAGTATAACTACTCTCTGCAGACGCTAAGAGAGTTTGGTTTCAGCCTGAGTTTTATTAAAAGTTAATTAAAAGGGTATGGAAACATTGAGAGCTGCATTTAAAATTAATGGTGGCCTGAGGCTCCTTTTAAGATCACAAAAGGGCAAGATTTGCTTTGTCAGGCATGTTGTATGCTTTGTGCAATTGAACCATTGTTAGTGAGAATAAGGCAAAAGATTGATGGCTGGAGACACTACAATGTGATTTTTTAAAATTAAGCTGTCGGCTTATGCTGATGATGTTATTGTTTTTTGGTGGAATAAGCAAGAAGAAGTAGATAATTTCCTAAGAATAATAATTGATGACTTGAAAGCTGTCTTCAGCTAAGGTAACCAACAAGAGTGAAGCTGTTATATGTGGAAATGGGAAGCCAAATGTCTCAATCTACCTGCTGACTTGAATGGAAGAAAATGGCTGGCATTTAGGTGTATACCTGGAGAAGATCTGACATTGCAAAATTCGGGAGGGTGTTTAGAAAAAACAAAGGATGACTGAAAAGTGGAAATGGCTGTACCTAAAATGTCATTTAGAGGACGTATTTATAATCACTTCTCACAATTTGGTTGTTTCCAACATTCTGGCATCACAGGCACAGAACCCCCAAGTGACTCCCTTGCAAAACTACAGGCCTTATTGTGACTTTGACTAAGTTTCACTGGGTACCTAGAGGTACTGTATCTCCCTATGAGGAAGGGGGTGGGCCATGGCTTGTAAGCATCTCCACAGCAGAGGAGCAAATTTTTCGTTTATAATTTATTCAAAGATTTAACTGGACTAGAAGATCTTGTGTGGAGAAATGTTGCAAAATTTATTTTGAGTCACGAGGACTGGGACTGATTCTATCACTTGTTTCAATGGACTTGCAAATTCAGTTGAGTGGACTGGACCCATTTTATAAAGGGTTTTTAAAATCTGAGTTTTTAAGAAAAGAAGAGGGCTTTTGGTTTGTCTTATATTGGAAGTATTAAAGAGCCTATTGTGTTTGGAGCTAGGTTTGATGTCAAGTGAAACTACTTTGGGGTTCTGAAAATGCATTCTGTAGAGCAAGAAAAGCAATTTGACATTATAGCTGCTGAGTGGTCCTGAGTTAAATAACTCCTACTCTGTTTCTTGGCATTGGAGTTAAATTAACAAGATTAGTAGGGAAATTACTGGATCTCTAAAACAGAAGATTACTGTAGAAGAAAAATCTGTTCTATAAGTTATGAGGAAGGGAAAGCAGTTCCAACACAATGATCCTTTCCAGAAGCTTTTTATTATTCTGATCTTAAAGGTGCAGATGGGATTTGTTAAAAATTTGGGAGGAGTTAACTATTAATGAAGCTGATAGTAAAAAAACTATACAAAAGTCAAAAGTTAAAATTTTAAATTTGAAGTCTTAAATGGAAGAGCTGGAGCACTGTTTGAGAAACAAATTCAGGCTCTGATCAGAGGAGAAACCTGTGTGGAGAGTTTGCAAACCTCCTTGGTACCCTTTTGTGCATGTTATTAATCCAAATGTCTGTAAATTCAGTGTCCTTTGTGAGAAAAAGAAACTATTTTTTCATTGTTTATGGAGGTATAAGATTGTAAGTATTTATTTGATTTTCTTACACTGTTGCTTGGTAAATTAGATGAATTTCACTGTGCAGAGTTTTATTTTGACATAATTGAGCATTCAGCCAAAATAAGATAAATGTCAACTTAAATTTCATTGTGGTGAAGCAAAATGGTGTATTTAAGCAGGAGTGAACAAAATAGAAGGTTCAGAAGATGTGGTTGCATCTATTTTTAAAAAAATCGATAGTAAGCAAAGAGTGTGGGTTGATTTTAAATTTTATAATATGATGAAAGACGTAATGTTTTTTTCGCTCAGGGAAGCAATGATGCAAATTTGCTCTGTTGTAGATGGATTCTACTTTCTTGTCTGTTGCAGTGATGAATGTAATGTAAATTTTACCGTGAGCTGCTAATTACTAGAATTGTCTTAATAGTGAAAAGTTGTGAAATAAATGTTTGCTAAATTCAAAAATTCTCTCTCTCTCTCTCTCTTTCTCTTTTTCTCTCTCTCTCTCTTCTTTGTTCTACGTTTCTCATGGCCCTGGTGGCGTTTCCTTATTGCTTCTTTGAGGCTGGCATTTGTTTTGTTTAACAAATTCTCGTTTTTATGTGTCTTCCTTTTGACTTACCTTATCAGTAGCGGCAGTTTATCTTATTAGTTCATTGCCTTATTGAGTTAGTAAGAGCTGAGGAGGAAGAAGTCCGGGAAGACTCACCTGCTCTGGTTTTGTTTGTCGCAGACAGGTAAGAGCTGCAACTGAGAACAGTAGTCAGGGCTTGTTTCCTGCTTCCTACCCATGATTTTGGTTATCCCTTTCATGTTTCATGACAAGTCATGTAATCTGTTTTTTTATTATTTTGAGAATTATTCAATAAATGAGGTGTTCCTAAATTCATATCGGGTGTTGTGACTCTTTATATGTTTGGCCTTATATTTTCTGTTTGTTTTTATTTAAGCGAGCCACAAATCAGTTATGTGGGTCAGAATAAATGGGGTTTATGGTTCCCTTCCGCTTGTGCTTGTTGTATAATTTAACTTCTAGGATTATCGCCGCGAATCATTGATTATAGACCGCTCTCTGCATTTAATTGTAAGAAATTGTTCATCTGTCATTATACATCCTGTCATTGTATTCTCTGCTTCATACTGTACTGTGCTCTGATGCAACTCAGTTGTTAAAAGCTACTATATAAATAAAAATGACTGATTGAAATTTAGAATGATCACTATTCCTAAAAACTCTGTATTTCCCATTTCTCCCTTTAATTAAAACATAATTCTATCCTGCTTTGTGTTAAATGGGCTTTATTCCCTTCAAACAATCATGTTTCATGTTTTACACATTTAAGTATTTAGATTACACTGTGATTTTAAATTTGCCTCCTGAAACATCTAATCTTGTGTACTTACATTAAAAACTATACCAAAATACAGCATTTACCTTTATAATGGTTTAATTTTTTAAAGATAATTGTGGTGTGCCCTGTTTACATAAAGCTAACTATATAAAAAGTAAGGATCCTCTGTCCTGTAAGAGTCATATCCGCGAACGCTAAGCTAGATGCAAGAAAGTGTCACAAATAAGAGAAAAAGGCACTTGACTTTATATCTCAGAATTTGAGAAAAAAAAAGTGAATTGTGAGATAAAAAGTCGAAGCACTTTTTTTTTCTTTTTTATTCAGTGGCGAAAGGGTCTATATAAGGCAGAGTGAAAGTAGCTTAAAAAAAAAAAAAGGCGAGTTTCCAATGACGCTACAACGCAGACGCTATAGGCTATCCTTACCGCTTCCTCTAACGGCAGACGCGTAATCTAGCTGGGAGTGGAGCGGTTAGAAGCAGCGACCGATTCCACCACGTAAACCATTCAGATTCACGATTTACAGACAGTCTTTCAGAATATTCAATTGTTCCAAATGTTCATAACCGAGGTGCTCTCGCCGAGAGCCGCCTGGGCTTCAAAACCTCAGCCTCAAAAGTGCTCACACTTAAAACGATCTGATGGAGAATAGCCCAGCAGCTGGAGATGGACAACAGCAGGTGAAAAGTTATTTTACTTTCTGCCTGGAGTCTCATCTTTGCTCAGTTTTTGACTTTGCTTCCAGCAAAATATAGAACTTGTATGCCCGCCGCTCCAGAGGAAGCCAGCTGAGTCAGAGATATCTGTCATACTATGGGCCATCTATACAGCTTATAACGAAACCCCAGAATCTAGAGCCAATAAAATATTACAAAAAACAAATAGAGCAAACTCGAACAGAAACTTCTTTGTTAGCAATGCAAATTTATTCATAAAATAGTTTAGGCAGGTGGGAAATACATGACATTTCTTACTAGTTCTGGGGCTTGTAGTTAAACTAAAAGATTCGCCACAGTAGACTCCTGAACACAAATCAAGACGTCATTTATAAGAGGTAAACCGGCCTTTTACCTTGAATCAGATTTTTCATGTCTCATTATTAGAGCTGTACTATTTCTAGCTTGGAATCAGTCTACTGTCAGAAATGTGCCTAAAAGCACCTGTTTCAGATCCGTGGTTAGAGATGTTTGTTCTATATTTTTCTGTTTTCATTCCAGGGGCAGCACAGCTACGCCAAAGGGAAGAAGAGAAAGCGAGTCGTCTTGAGGAAGCTGTGCAAAGCCGTGAAGCGGCGGTTCTCCGCCGGGCCGACCGGCGGGAGAGTCTCTCAGCCTAGACGGACGCCATCTGGACGACGTGAGGGGACGCTTGTCCCAGGTCCGTCAGCCGCCGTGGATCCTGGCTGTTCCTGAGCTGCTGTGTCTGCCGGGCAGGGTGGCACCGATCTGAGCTGCCGCTGTATGTGCCGCGTGTTCCTCCAGGATCATCGGTGGAAACGCCCCGTTCCAGATTCATCTGCCCCAACTGAGCCACAGAGCCATTACACATCGTATTGTTATTTCTGGTCTGTCAATAATTAATTGGCAGCATCTGTTTCACTTTTGGCATGTAAATAGTAAATAGAGGTTACTTTGGCAGGAAAGAAAGATATTTTAGCTATTGATTCAGTTTAGCACTAAGAGCAAAGAGTAAATGGATTCTATTGATAATATTTTCTGTTATTTATACAAATTTATTGCAAAGTGCCACTATCTGCATCTCCGTGTATCAGCACAGTAAAACAGGCTAATAGTAATGTATTAATGTACTAATGCAGACTTAATAAGACTTAAGTTAATTGACAATGACATTTGTTGTGCTGTTTCCTCTCATGTTAATTAGTAGTTCAGCAGTAATCTGTAGAAGCCGGGATGTTTCTAATGGTTTGCCTTCTGTTTCTAGAAAAGCAAGAAAGAAGGGGAGAAATGTCTGTGTTTTTCCCGGGAGAGCATGGCTGTGAAGTGTTCTTCCTGCTGTGACGCGCAGATGAGTCCAGCCTCCTAAAGCAGAGCCGATTCCCGAGCAATCCCAGCTCGTTTGCCGGAGGAGTAGGACCAGGTCTCTGCAGATCAGTCCTCTCCTGAGGAGGAAGAAGATGTCCTTTAGATTGAGGCCCATGGCGCAGTTCTGCCTCCGTGTCTGGTTCCGGTCCGCTCCAGTGTCACCGCTGACTAAGTCAGAAAAGACTGGCACAGCTCTGATCCAGGGAAATCATTTGTCTCTAAGGCAGGAGCCATTACCGCTTGGGTACATGTCACTTCTGCTTGGTCTTATTTTTCTTTATTGATGCTGAGTAGGATTTTTCCAAATTTATTGTTACTCAGCATTTTCAATGGCTATCATTTTGTTGTTGGGAAATTATATCAACTTTTAACTTCAACTCTGCTGTTGATAAATCAAAGGAACTTTCATAGCTCATCTTCTGCTCCTGTGTGCTTATGATCCATCAGTTCCTTTGTTTGAAGTGGGCATTTGATCGCCTGGAACTTCTCATGGGCATATTCATGAGGGAATACACGTATTCATGGATGCTGTATATCGCTCTGAAGTGTGGTCTGCTTAAAGTGGACCTTCATTATCTTGACATTGTAAGTTGGCTAAACCTGCAGAATAAGTGTGTTTATAACCTGTAGCTGAGTATGCAGCTGGGAACAGAAGACGGCAAACGAATAGATCTTGTTTGTCCTCCTCCTCAGCCTGGTCACTCCAAACTGGGTGTGCTTTGTTGAAGTGGCCCTGATGTCTGGCTGGGAGAAGCCCCTTGTGCCCCAACATCATTCGCTACAACAGTGGGTGGAGAATGAGAGCAGCCTACCTCATTATGGATTACCCTGAACCCTGCAGGACCTTTGGAGATTGGTGCATCTTGTTCAACGGCCCCAGCATCAGTGAAGCACAAGCACGCTGTTCATGTATCAAGTGCTTGATGCCACAACATCAAGCATGTAAGCATGGAGTTTATCAGCACATATCCAACAAGGAACATCCTGGTAACCTGCCAGTCTGGAGCTCAATCTTTGATTTCCGCCGCGCCTGCCTGACTGCAAATAGGATTTAACAGCAGTGAAGGCTGGTGAGTCCTGGCTGATGATCACGTGATGCAAAGGTTGATGGTGTGAAGGTAACAGAAGCACTGAAACCGTGTGTCTTTTTTAACAGGATCGAGGCATGGCACCCTCCTGAGGTCCTCATGCACTTGTTTCCACGCAGAAGCAGACGCCCTGGCACTGGCAGTTCTGCTTCCTTGAGACGGCGTACAGAGATTCGCCATCTGAGTTTTGATGCCATTCAGCATGGCTACCTCAAGATGGATCCCACCTTATCCACTGGGTGAGCACTGTTTTCCTGGTTCAGGATGACGCTACTGTTACGCTTGATGAGGATACTAACCATGCCTTCTCTGAACTCTTCCCAGCGCAACATGACCTTATTTCCATAGTTTGAGCCGTAATCCAGCTCATCATTGACGCCCAGCAGCTGGAAGAGCACCGCTGGATGATACCTGAGGTTCAGGTAAAATGGAAGACTGTTTCATGCACATTGGAGCACAGGCAGAGCAGCAAAATACAAAGAATGAAAAGAATGTACATTTCAGAGTGCTGTTGGTCTGTGAAACTAAAATATAGAAAAAGTGTATGGAAACATAGTTACTTAGTGCTTCACAAATTTTAATGAAAGGTAAATTATAAATGTAACATTGATGCTCATATAACATTAATGTGAAAAAAGAAAATAACATTTTAAAAATACTATTCTAGAAAGTAAAGTAAGTCACTACTTGGTATTTTTAGTGATATTTACATAAGAAATGAAAAAATGAATAATTATGCAAAAAGCTAAGAAATGTTCAAAAAGAAAAAAAATATAAAGAAAAAATTCATAATTACAAAAAAGTAGCAGAAATATGTTTGAAAAGAAAATAATAATTAAAAGAGTCTTTTTGTAATAATCAGTCACAACTGGTGGCTTTAGTGACATTAATATGAGAAATAAAAAAAGAAAATAATTACAAAAAAAGTAAAGAAATGAAAAGGAAAAAACTTAAACAAAATATAAGAAATGAAAAAGAAAAGAATAATAATTACAAAAAAAGTAAAGAAAAGTTTTGAAAAGAAAAATCAAACAATATAAGAATGAAAAAGTAAAAGAAGAAGAATTACAAAAAGTAAAGAAACGTTTTAAAAGAAAAATAAAATAACATAAATGATAAATAAAGAATTACAAAAAGTAAAGAAAAGTTTAGAAAAGAAAAAATAAAAGAATATAAGAAATGGAAAAAGTAAAATACTTTGAAAAAAAATTGTAATAACCAGTCATAAATTTGTATGCTTAGGTGACTAATAGGGAATGAAAAGAAAATATGTGCAGCAAAGCATATTTTGAAAATAATAATAATAAAAAGAATATTTTAATAATCACAAATTATGGCTTTTAGTGATACACATAAGAAATGGAAAAAGGAATAATAATTATAAAAAAATAAAAAAAGTTTGAAAAGAAAAAAATAAAGTAAGATAAGAAAAGATAAAATAAATAATACAAAAAGTAAAATAAAGTTTTGAAAGAAAAAATAAAACAAATATAAGAAATGGAAAAAGTAAAATACTTTTTGAAAAAAAAATTAAGACCAGTCACAAATTTGTGGCATTTTAGTGTCTAATATAAGAAATGAAAAAATGACAAAAAAAGTAAAGAAAAGTTTGAAAGCAAAAATCAAACAATATAAGAAATGTAAAAGTGAAAATACTTTGAAAAAAATTGTAATAACTAGTCATAATTTGTATATTTTAGTGACATTAACATAAGAAATGAAAAAAGAAAATGACAAAAAAAGTAAAGCATATATTTTTGAAAAGAAAATAATAATAATAAAAAAGAATATTTTTTAATAATTAGTCACAAATTATGGTTTCTTTAGGACATTAATATAAGAAATGAAAAAAAGAATACAATTATAAAAATAAAGCAGTGCTTTGAAAAGAAAAAAATAAAGAAAGCTGAGAAAAATAAAGGAGAAAAGTTTGAAAGAAAAAAAATACAGCAAGATAAGAAAAGATAAAGCCAAATAACATAAAAAGCAAAGAAAGTTTTGAAAAGAAAAAATAAACAACATAAGAATGGAAAAAAGTAGTAATACTTTGAAAAAATATATATTTTTGTAATAATTCAGTCACAAATTTGTGGTATTTTAAAGGATTAAACATATAAGAAACAAACAAAAGTAAAGCATATTTTGAAAAGAAAATAATAATAATAAAAAAGAATATTTTTGTAATAACTGTAACAAATTGGTGGCTTTTAGTGACATTAACATAAGTAGTCAGAAAAATAATTACAAAAAGTAAAAAAGATTTTAAAATAAAAAATCAAACAACATAAGAAATGAAAAAAGTAAAATACTTGAAAAAAAATATTTTTGTAATAATTAGTCATAAATTCAGTATGTTTTAGTGACATTAATATCAGAAATGAAAAATAATTTAAAAAAGTAAAATTACTTTGGAAAGAAAAATACACCATAAGAAATAAAAAAATTATAAAAAATTAAATAATATTTTAAAAGAAAGCATAATTAAAAAATTATTTTAGAGTAACTAATAAGGCAAATTCGTGTATGTTTTAGTGACAATATAAGAAAGGAAAGAAATGACAAAAAAAAAGTAAAGCATATTTTTGAAAGAAAGGAATAATAATAATAAAAAGAACATTTTTTAATAATCTGTCATAAATTGGTGGCTTTAGTGATATTTAATATAAGAAATGAAAAAGACACACTACAAAAATAAAGAAAAGTTTGAAAAAGAAAAAATAAAGCAAGATAAGAAAGATAAAATAAATAATTACAAAAAGCAAAGAAAAGTTTTGAAAAGAAAAAAAATAAACAAATATAAGAAATGAAAAAAAGTAAAAATACTTTTAAAAAAATATATTTTTGTACAACTGAATATCACAATTTGTGGCATTTTAGTACTAATATAAGAAATGAAAAAAAAAAGAAGTATATTTTGAAAAGAAAATACATAATAATAAAAAAGAATATTTGTAATAATCAAATACAAATTTGTGGCGTTTTAGGACATTACCATAAGAAATGAAAATAATTTAAAGTAAAATTACTTTTTGAAAAGAAAAAATACACTACATAAGAAAATAAAAATTACAAAAATTAAATAATATTTTTTTAAAAGAAATAATTAAAAAAATTATTTTGTAGTAATCAGTCACAACTGTATTTTTGGACACACATAAGTAAAATGAACAAAAAATTATAAAAAGTAAAGTATATTTTGAAAGAAAATAATACACAATAAAAGAATATTTTGTAATAATCTGTCAAGTAAATTGGTATTTTTGTGTGACATTAATACAGAAATGAAAAAGTAAAGCTATATTTTTGAAAAGAAATAATAATAATAAAAGAATATTTTGTAATAATCAGTCATAAATTATGGCTTTTTAGTGACATTAATATAAGAAATGAAAAAAATAATTACAAAAAGTAAAGAAAAGTCTAAAATAAAAATCAAAACAACATAAGAAATGAAAAAGTAAAATACTTGAAAAAAATATATATATTTTTGTAATAATTGTTTACAAATTTATGGTGTTTTAGTGACATTTACATCAGAAAATGAAAATAATTTTAAAAAGTAAAAATTACTTTTGAAAAGAAAAAATACACTACATAAGAAATAAAAAATTACAAAAAAATTAAATAATATTTTTTTTAAAAGAAAATAATAAAAAAATTATTTTGTAGTAACTCAGTCACAAATTGGTGGCTTTAGTGAGGTTAATATAAGAAATGAACAAAAATGATAAAAAGTAAACATTTTTAAAAAGAAAATAATAATAATAATAAAAAAGAATATTTACAATCTGTCACAAATTGCATTTAGAGTGACATTAACATAAGAAATTAAAAAAAGAATAAGAATATAAAAAAGTAAAGAAAAGTTTTGGAAAAAGAAAAAAAATAAAACAATATAGAAATGATAAAATAATAATTATAAAAAGTAAAGAAAAAATTTCAAAAGAAAAATAAAATAAGATAAGAAATGTGATAAAGTAAATAATTACAAAAAAAGTAAAAGAAAAGTTTGGAAAGAAAAATAAAATAAATATAAGAAATGAAAAAAAAGAAAATACTTTGAAAAAATACAACTGAATGCAAATTGGTGGCTTTTAGTGACATTAACATAGAATGAAGAAAATTAATAATAATATATATAAAGAATACAATTAAAAAAATTGAATTTTGAAAAGAAAAAGACATAAGAAATGGAACAAAAATATAATACAAAGAATATTTTTTACTAATCAGTCACAAAGTTGTGGCTTTTAGTGATATTAATATGGGAAACATAAACAATTATTACAAAAAAAGTAATTATCCTCCTAGATCGCCACCTTAATGGTGGAGGGGCTTGAGTGCCTGAATGACCCTAGGATCTAGGTTGTCCGGGGCTATATGCTCCTGGTAGGGGTATCCAAGGCAACAGGTCCTAGGTGACAAGCCAGACTAAGAGCAGTCCACCTACCCTTGGTGAATAAATAAAATAACGTGAGTCAGGCGCCGCCTCTCGCACGGAGCCAGCCTGGGGCAAAAGCCGACATGAAGGCAAATGGTCCTCCCGCGGCCCACCAACCCTGACACAGAGTCTGGATTTAGGGACATGAATGTTACGCTCTGGGGAGGAAGAGCCTGAGTTGTTGCAGGAGGCTGAGAGGTACCGCTAGAGATAGTTGGCTCACTCTCCACGCTGCAGCTTCAAATTTTGAACCCATTTTCTGGAGAGGCGCGCACAGGTGTAAGGCTTAGCCATAGCCCCCAGCTTAGCCACCATGTGTTGAGTTTACTCCTGTGGATTTGAGGGTTTCCCAGACTTTGGGTTGGGGGAGGACTCACCGTTGGCTTCCAGCTCACGGCCGAATGGCAGTTTAGAGTACCTGGCCTTCTTGGAGTCCTTGGGAGGGTGCTGGGAAAAGCGACATCCAATCAGGGACTCATTGTCCTGCTGGGGACTTCCAACGCGCCACTCCTATGGGATGCTTAGCGACACACCTGGAGGGGCGTGATTGGGGGAACGCCCCGATCTAAAACCAGAGTGGTGTGTGCTGTTGTTGGAATTCCCAGCCACTGCTTAGTCTGGTCCATAATAAAATACCATGCTCAAGAAGCAAGGGTGTCCACTTAGTACATGTAATTGTGACACCCTAGACGGAGGTTGATGATCGACTGTGGTTGTATCATCTGATCTCGGCCGCATGTCTTGGAGCACGAGTGGGAAGAGGGGTATAGTTGTCAACTGATCACCACCTGATGGTGTGAGTTGATTGGAGGCCAGACAGACTTGGCAGGCTCCAAACGCATCGGAGGGTCCGTTGGGAACGTTTGGCAGAGACTCCCTGCCGATCTTCGTTCCCGCCTCCGGCAGAACTTCGACCGATCTGTGAGGAGCTGAGATGCTGGAGTCGAGGACTATGCTCCCGCCCTTGGTCGGCGTAGCCGCCCTGGAGCTGTGGCCGAAGTTCTGGTGCATGTCAGGCGGCAACACCACCGAAGAAAGGATGTCATTGTTGGAAGAAGGAGTCCCATCGCCCAAGGTCCCGTGGACTTCTGGAGAGGCAGCTGACAGGTACTGGTGGGCTGGCGGCGACCCACTGCCCGGGTGGGTTGTGCAGGCAAACTCAGGTCTGGGAGGAGTTCGAAGGCCATGAACAAGGATCATCGGATCGCCTCAAAGAGGTTTCGCAACCGTCCGGACGCCTCAAAAAGGGAATCAGGCACCCTGCCAGCACCGATACGTGTTGGTGGGAACCTGCCAAATTCACGACTGGGGAATTTGTCGAAGGGTGGAAGGAATACTTTGAGATCTCCCCACCCCTCCCAGGGGACTCACCATCACCCTGGCTGAGGTCACTGAGGTTGCTGAGAAGCCCTCGTGGCAAGGTCTCCGGGTGATTTAGATCCGCCCAGACTACCTCAGGTCTCGGGATGTTGTGGGGCTGTCTTGGCCGACACGCCTGGGACTGGCAGACCGTGGTGGATCCTCTTTTGGTGAATGGGGATCGGAGGGCGGATCAACCATTGGAAATCATACCTCAGCCTCCTGGAAAGTTCATGCCAGGGTACTAGAGAGGAGAATCCATCCGATGGTGGAACCTCAGCTTCAAGAGGAACAATGCGGGTTTTGGTCCTGACGTGGGGGTGACTGACCAGCCTCTATAACCCTCTCGCCAGGATTACTGGAGGGTTCCCTGGAGTTTGCTCCAACCAGTCCACATGCGATTTTGTGGATTTGAGGTAGCTGTACCGAACGGGTTCTTGTGGTGTCCTTTGGGGGTGCCCCTGGGAATACGGGTTAAGCGCCGCATTGTTAAGGGGGCTGTCCGGTCCCTGTATGATCAGGAGCAGGTACTGATGCTGCACGCAAGTCAGGACTTGTTCCCAGTGCATGGTGCGCTTGGATCTTCGTACAGGGCCGCTCTTTGTCACCGGGTCCTGTTCATTATTTTTATGGATAGGATTTCAGGCGCAGCTGGGGGCTGAGGGGGTCTGCTTTGGCGACCACAGGATAGCGCCTCTGCTTTTGCCAAGACTCCAGGCAAAGCGCTGGGGCGGCTTGCAGCTGAGTGTGAAGCGGCTGGGATGAGAATCAACACCTCTAAGTCTGAGGCAATGGCTCTCAGTCGGACAAGGGTGTCTTGTCCCCTTCTAGGTTGGTGGGGGAGTCTGCCCCAGGTGGAGGAGTTTAAGCATCTTGGGGTCTGCCTACGCAGTGAGGGAGGATGAATGAGAGATCGACAGGTGCAGCTTCTGCAATACGCGTAGCTGCACCAGTTGATCTTCAATGTTACTTCTCAGCTATGGTCATGATCTTAAGCCGTGACCAAAGAATGAGATCCTTGATACAAGCGTCTAAATGAGTTCTCTCCTCCGTAGGGTGGCTGGGCACTCTTTAGAGATAGGGTGATGATGTTTATTTATCTATTTATTTATTTTATTTTTTATACCAGAGAATATAGTAGTAGTAGTAGTAGTACAAAAAGTAAAGAATATTTTGAAATAATTAGTCATAAAGTTTTAGGTACATTAATATATGAAATGAAAAATACAATAATTACAAAAAGTGTAACAATATTTTTATAAAAATTAGTCACAAATTTGTGGCTTTTTAGTGACATTTAAGAAATGAAAAAATAATATATAATACTTATTTTTTGGGTAAAAAGGAAAGCATATTTATGTATAATATTTTAAAATAACTAGTCACAACGTTGTTGCTTTTAGTGACATTACATATACAAAATAAAAGAATTAATAATTGGAAAAAGAAAGAATATTTTTTGCAATAATCGAGTCAGCAAATCATCTGTGGCTTTTTAGTGAAATTAATATAAATGAAAAAAACTCAAAAATCCAAAAAAGTGTAAAAGAATATAAAAACAAATAATAATAATAATAATATATATTTTGTAATAACTAGTCAAGCAAATTGGTGTCTTTTAGTGATATTAATATAAGAAAGCAACAATAATAAATAATAATTACAAAAAGTAAAGAATATTTTTGAAAAGAAAAAATAAAATATAAATATAAGAAATGAAAATCACTTACATAAGAAAATGAAAAGAAAGCAGTTAGCCATTTTGCGGAATTTTGGTTAGACGTATGTCGATAATGTAGTGTGCTCTGGTCCCCTCTCTGCCTGGGAGGGGACCAGAGCATTGAGATTGAATTGAGATTTATGCAGACTGCCAGGTCTCAATGGCTTGATGTCGAAGTGGTGCCCAGTTTCTGGATGGACTCCGTTGAAATGAGATGGTCTTTCATCCCTCCCTGGGGTGGCAGCCGCTTTCTATCTAGAAATATGGCATATAGTCTTAGGGAGTTCCAACTTCTGACCAACCAGTGCCCAGGCTGTAGAAGCTACGACACAACTGTTTTCTTTCATCTTTTAATTGTAACTACGCAGCCACAGCCAAAGTTGTACATCAGTTAGTGGAGCCATAGATCCTCTGAGGAAAAATTACACTCTTTCTATCATTATAGGAGAAGAAGACTTATACAAACTCCTTCTGTTAAATCATCTAAACCAGCAACATGTATGCTAGACCCTGTTCCATTTAAACTATTTAAAGATTTGCTTCCAGAAGTCATAGATCCTATTTTGAACATTATTAATTCATCATTGTCATTAGGATAGTTCCTAAAACCTTCCAAACTGGCTGTAGTTAAAGCCTATCATTAAGAAACCACATCTTGATCCTAAAGACTTAGTAAATTACAGACTAATTCTAATCTCCTTTTCTGTCAAAGACACTTAGGAAAAGGTAGTATCCTCACAACTGTATTCCTTTAGAAAAAAATGGTGTCTGTGAGGATTTCCAATCAGGTTTTAGACTGTACCATAGTACTGAGATCTGCTCTCATTAGAGTTACTAATGACTCCGGTTTTACTACTCATCTGGATCGTGGTTTTATCTCATTATTAGTGCTATTAGATCTTAGCGCAGCATTCGATACTATCGACTGCCAACATTCTCTTTGAAGATACGAGAAAACTATGTTGGGCATTAGAGGAAGCGCTTTAGCATGGTTCAAATTACATCTATCTGACCGCCATCAGTTTGTGGCATTAAATGAGGAGGTATCATATCAATCACAAGAGGAATATGAAGTTCCTCAAGGCTCAGTGCTAGGACCAAGCATTTTTAACCTGACACATGTTACTCTGGGAGATATTATCAGGAGTCATAGTATAGCTTTCACTGCTATGCTGATGACACTCAGCTCTATATTTCAGCGCAGCCTGGTGATACACACCAAAATTGAGAATCTAACAGAATGCACAGTCGATATAAAAACTGACATGAGTGACCCCAATGCTAACTTGAAAAAACGGAGGAAGCACACTGACCTAAAAGCCCCACATATAATACAATTCAGAACACTGTCTACCACTTGATGGTTTCTCTGTTAATTGTTCTTCATCAGTTAGGAAACCTAGGTGTGCCGCTTTCTTGACAGCAATCTTCCTTCGATAACAATGTTTCCAGCATCTGTAAGACTGTGTTTCATAGAAAAAATACATCCAAATTATGACTATGCTTTCAACCTCTGATGGCAAATGCACTCCATGCTTATGACGTCGTAAGGTTAGATTATTGTAAATGTTTTATTGGGTGGTTGTTCTGCACACTTGATAAA
This sequence comes from Puntigrus tetrazona, assembly GCF_018831695.1. Classification (NCBI taxonomy): domain Eukaryota; kingdom Metazoa; phylum Chordata; class Actinopteri; order Cypriniformes; family Cyprinidae; genus Puntigrus; species Puntigrus tetrazona. The sequence continues at coordinate 12,896 of NW_025048250.1, read as the reverse complement.
CTTCAGCTGGTCCAAAACGCAGCAGCCAGAGTCAGCATTAGAACTAGGAAGTATGATCATATTAGCACGGTTCTGTCTATACTGCACTGGCTCCCTATCAAACATCTGATAGATTTGAAAATCTTATTAATTACCTATAGTCTCTGAATGGTTTAGCTCCCCTCAATACTTGAGCTCAAGCCTTTTATCACATTATGTCCTGCAATGCATCATACATTCTCACAAACTCTAGGCCATCTGATACCTAGAATATCAAATGACTGCAAGCAAGATCCTTCCTCCCATTCAGCACCCAAACTCTGGAACAATCTCAGGACTCTAGCAGACACATTCTGTCAGTTTAAAATCTAGATTAAAGACACATCTTTTAACTTAGCCTCTACACATAACACCCTAACATACTTTTTATTATTCAACCAGTTAGAAGGATTTTAGGCTGCATTACTTTAGATTTGCTGGGAAATCCGGGAACACTACTCCTAAAATAATGTGATGTACTTGTGACATTGGAAAAAGAATGACATCTACGCTAATATTAGTCTTGTTCCTTTCTCAATCTGTTTCACAGTTTGTATCCAGAGACTAGATGGTGGATCAGGCACCCAGAGATTATGTCTACTGAGACTAGACTGATCTAGATGCGCCTGTGTGGACCGATCACCAGGATCCTGATGCACACACACACACACACACACACACACACACACACACACACACACACACACACACACACACACACACACACACACACACACACAAATAAACAAATAAACACACAACAAACACAACAAAAAGAAAGCTTTCATTTACGCTTATCTGACAAGCAGCAGCATTTAAAATTGAACTGAAATTCTAAGTGCTGGGCGCCGGTTAGGAGGAGAACGGGCCCCAACTGAGTCTGCTCTCCCAAGGTTTTTTTTTCTCCATTCTGTATGGATAAAAGGCGGTATCTGTGACTTTGGCATGATTGAGCCCATAGGGTGGTGTGAAGTTAAAATCTGCCCATGAGTGGTGACGCCATTGAGGATCTCGGATATGTAAAGGCTACTGTGTGAAATGGCGTTCCCTCTCTCTCTTTCTCTCTCTTTTTTTCTCTCTCTCTTCTCTCTCTCTCTTTCTTGTTCTACGTTTCTACGGTTCTGTATGCTCTTTATTGCCTCTTTCTTGAGGCTACTTGTTTTGTTTAACAATTTTGCTTTTATGTGGCTCTTTTGATTACCACAGAGCGTGGTAGCTTCATCTTATTAGTTCATGCTTTGCTGAGTTAGGTGAGCTGGAGGGAGGAAGTAGTTGTCCGAAGACTTACCCGCTCTGGTTTTGTTGTCGCAGAGCAGGTAAGAGCTGCACCGCAGAACAGTAGTCAGGGCTTGCTTCCTTAGTTTTCCTACCCAAGCGACGGTTATTCTTCATGTTTCGTTTCAGGTCATGTGAATTGTTTTTTTAATTACTTTGAGAATTATTCAATAAATGGAGGTGTCTAAATTCATCGGGTGTTGTGGACTTTATATGTTCGCCTGTATATTTTTCTGGTTGTTTATTTACGAAAGCCACAAATCAGTTAAGGGCCGTGAAGTATATTTGGGGTCAGTCTGGATGAATTGCATTTTAGTTAGATTTTCTTGCTTTTTTTAAATTTCCTAGCATTGTAATTGAGTCACAATGGTCTGAGGCGTGGGAAATTTTCAAATGTTCTTTCTTCAATTTGTTAGATTAGTTTTCCAAAATGTTTGAATTGGTAGAGTTTGAGTTTCAACCCAACGCAGGCAGAGTTATTTCAGATTAATAGACTGATCTTTATGAAAATTGCTGCTCACTATAAAGTTAGTTTCGAATATTTCATCTAAACGTGAACTCTAGATTCTATTAGTTGATTCGCTACAAATAAGCAAGGCGCTTTTTGGTGATGAAGAAAAAGGGTAGATTATCCTGATCCAGTTGAGGTTAGTTCAGGAAGATCTTGCCTGCAATGCTAAGTTATTGAGCTAAAGCTAAAGAGCATGAAAGAGTTTGTTAAAAGAAATGGGATTGTGAGAAAGAAAGAGACGGAGAGAGCGTGAGAGACATGAGCTTGAATTGAAGAAGCTTGAGAGTGAAACAAGCTTGTTGCCTGAACAACTTGAGCTGAGAGCTCATGGGAAAGGGGAGTAGCTGATGCTCCTGATTTTGATGCGGAGTCGCAATATTCGATTGTTCCTCCTTTCAGGAACAAGAGGTAGATAAGTTTTGCTCTTAACAAAAAGGCCATTATCCTTAATACGTAAAACATTTGGGCTCATGTTGTTACAATGTGTTCTCGTAGGGAAGGCCTGCCAAGAAGCTTATTCTTCATATCACTGGAAGAGTCTCTGATTAAGTGATCAGGGTAAAGCCGCTGTCTCCAAAATCTATGAACTGGTTCCTGGAGGCTTATCGCCAAAATTCCGTGAGTCAATGGAAACTGATGATGAAACTATGCTGAATTTGTTCGTGAGAAGGGAATCAATGTTTGATCGGCAGTACTTCATGAAAGTAAAATTCATGAGGATCTCGTGGAGCTGATTCTTAAGAATTTAAAACTGCCATCTTAACGTGTTGTAATGTATCTAAATGGAGCTAAATGAGCAAAATGAGCAGAAACTTCCATCTGCTAATAATAATCAAGCCAACGCGCATTCTGAGCGCAGACTTTGTCTGTGGATAAAGTGAGAGTTCTGTTGGTGTCCTCACTTATTTGTTTTTATTGTGTTAAAGCAGGGACATTATTGCAGAGTGCAATGCACTCCGTGAAAACCAGAATTCCTGAATTGGGAGGCTTATTGATGATGTCCTCGGTACTTTCTGGAAGGACTGGAGTCGTTAGCTTCACAAGCTGATATTTGTAAAGAAAAGGTGTATGTGCTGTCTATAATGATGGTTTTGTATCTTTAATGGTGTAAGCAAATCAGCGAAACTAATCAAGATACTTTGTGACACAGGAGCTGCTCAGATTTTATTTAGAAGAAATATTAATACAGTCTGATGAGAGCTCTATTGGTTTGAGTGTCTTGGTACAGGGATTTGAGATGGCTTTGTGAACGTGCCTTTGCACGAGATTGAAATTGAGTCTCCCTTGTTACTGGGTCACAGCTGTTAAAAGTGCACTGTCTTCCTGTCTTCGACGCTACGCTTATTTTGGGAATGACGCATGGAGGAAAAGTTTTTGCCAGCCCTTGAGGTAATTCAGTGTCTCTTTTCCTGCATATCTCTGATGGTATTGTGCTCGAAATATCCTTGAGGTATTTCTTTGTGCGCCTCGTTACTTCATACTATGTCACAGAGATAAAAGAGAAAAGCCATGGGAAGTCAGAAGATGGGTGTAAATTCGATCTGAGTGATATGTTTCGCAGTTCAATCTGGGGTGTGAAGTGTTCAAATTCTGTTGGTTTGGATATCGCCACAAGAAGCTAGACTAATCCTTCTTTAGGCTTGTTAAATTATCTCGTCACGAGCAGCTTATTTTTGAGCAGAGAAAGTGCTGGCGACATGTCACCCTTCTTTGAAGCTAAGTTGTTCCCTTGTTTGAGAATTTGAGAGCAAATGAAGGATATCGGTTGAAGATGGTGTGCTGATGGAGGAAGTGGAGACTTTCAAATACTGCTGCTGGGCTGATGATGAATGGCAGAGGTTAAGCGGTAGTAGTTCTTCCTCATATCGCTTTGGAAATCCTGAGACTCTGCACATGACGGTCCATTTGCCGGCCATTTGGGGAGTAAATAAAACGATGATCAGGTCTCACATTTCTTCTGGCCTGTTTAAAAAATGGCAAGTTACGCTGGCTGCGCATGTGTGCTGGGGAAGATTGAAAACCGAACCAAAACTATCTACCCGTTCATTGTATCCACCCCAGCTATTGGTGAACCATCGGCGGAGTGCTTGATCGACTGTGTCGTCCCCTTGCCTCGCACGGAGTCCGTAAACTGTATTTACTGACAATAATGTGTGCATCTACACGTTTTCCAGAGGTAATACTCTTTTACGGAAAATTACTGCTCCAGTAATGGTGAAATCGCTTTCAAGTTCTTCTCCCCTGTTTTGGCCTTCCCCGACGTTATCTAACTGGTGATCAAGGTACGAATTTTATGTCCTGTGTTTAAACGTTCTGGATCAGTTGGTGGCCCACATCTCCATTTAGCTGTTACCATCCAGAAAGCCAAGGAGCACTAACGTCCCACCAGACTTTAAATCAATGCCTGCGGCGCTCTGTCTAGAGTGCCTCAGAAAGACTGGGATGAGGGAGTGCCTATGGTTATGTTTCTGCGGTGGTGAGGTACAGGAGTCTTTGGGCATCAGTCCTAATGAGTTGGTGCTCTGGACACACTGTTCAGGGGTCCATCAGCTACACTCAAAGATCACTGGTCCAATGACTCCTAGCCCAACAATGTCCTTGATTACGTTTCAGAGTTCCGCTTAAAAATTGCACCGCATGTGAGTTGGCCAAAAGAGAATTTTGAAGATGTCATGAACAGCCGAACAGAAAAACGCTTCGATCAGAAAGCAAACTTTGCAGTTTTTTCCTGGGTGATAGGGTGCCAGTGCTACCAGTAATGTGGACTGCAACTGCAGCCCGGCATCGGTCCTTATCAGGTAAAAGAGAAGGTGAGTGAACTAATCATTTAATATCAGACATCCGATCAAAAGAGACTCGTTTGTGTCAGCATTAATATGCTAAAACCTTATTTTGACCGGAAAAGTCAGATCTGTCTGACCGGGTCTGTCGTTGGCGTTTAACTGTTTCACCGCACAGATTTTCTCGCCGTGATCAAAGAACAGGCGCTGCTCAGTGCGTTGATTCACTCGTTGATGACGCTCGTCTTAGTGCTGAAATTCTTTGACCTGGTCCATTATCTTCTTCTAATAATAGTACTCGTGTTCTGATCATAATTGAGGATGATATTAACTTCCTCTTGTGGAGCTGGTGGTGGGCGTTGAAAATCTTGAGGATCCAAATCTGACACGCTTCTTTCCATCTGACTGCCGTTGAATGCGCTTGATGTGACTAATGTCATCATTCGACTTATAATAACTTGTTTCTGACATCCCTTCACTTCAAGCTGATGGAATACGATATTGATGTTGGCGATTCATTGCCTATTAAACAGCACGATTTTGGTAAGTCCTGAAAAACGCATTGCAGCTGAAAAAGAGGTGACCTTCATGATAGAAAACCCATACAGCTGAGCCGAGCTTTAGCGTCTCATGGAGCTCACCTTGTTTGCTAGTAAAAATCTGACGGTTTATTCTGCTTTTGCACTGATTTAGACGCTAAGCACGCAGTTACAAAACCAGACAGTTATCCTTTGCTCCTCGTGATGGAAGACTGCGTGATCGTAGTCGGAAATCGCTTGTGTTCGGTGACTGCGATCGACGGTTTAGCGCGGGTATTGGCAGCCTTGACTGAGCGCTGGCAGCAGATCTCTCTGCGTCACACTTGATCATTTCTTAACTATACGGAGCCATGGTTTTCGGTTTACGAAATGCACCGCAACCTTTCAGAGGTTAGTGAATCGTGTCATCAAGGCATGCATAATGGAGGCTTATCGGGATGGACCGAGTGGTCTATAAAGTGAGTCTTGGTCAGAACACATATAGCAGCTTTGATACGTTGTTTAATCGCTTGTCTCGTGCGTAATCTTACGGTCAATCTAGCGAAATGCGAATTTGGTCGCGCAACACACGTAACTTATTTAGGAAAGATTGTTGGCGTGTAGTCAAGTTCGTCCGTTGAGTCTTAAGGGTGGAGGCTATCACTGCTTTCCGTGCCCAATATATCACGCCCGTGATCTTCGACGGAGCATTTTTGGGCATGGTGACACGTGTCTTCCTGGTTAATCTTTCCATTTTATCTGCCCTCTGATTTTTCGCTCCCAGTTATTGCTTGCCGCTGATGCAAGTGACACGGAAAGGGGGCTGTATTTAACGATCAGGTGATATTGAGCACCCTGTTTGCTATTTTTCAAAATTCAACAAATATCAGCGACATTATTCCACCATTGAGAAGGAGACGCTTGTTTCGCCTCGTTTCCAAGCATTTTGATGTTGGTGTAGGCTCTGTTTCATCCGCTGATTGCCCATGCATGGATCATAAACCCTTTTAGTCTTTTGAATCAATGTGAAAACTATAAATCTAATGCTTGATGCATTGAGTTTGTTTCACAGATGTTCAATTAGAGCATATATCTGGTACAGTCTGTGGTAAAGATAATGTTGTTGTTGATGCTTTATTTCAGTAGTCTAATTAATAAATTGCATCTTTTCCTGTTTTATATAAAACAAAAGGAAAAGGTGTAAGATCACTTTATTTTGGCAATTTATCACTTAAGGGTGAGGTGCATGTGTATCTGTGACTTTAATATGATTGAGCCTATAGGTGCTAGGGAATTCTGTCCCATGAGTGGTGACGTCATTGAGGATTCGATATAAAGGCCGTCAAAGTGTAAAAATGGCGGTCTCTCTCTCTCTTTCTCTCTCTTTCTCTCTCTCTCTCTTTCCTCTCTTTCCTGTGACGGCCCGATCTGGCCGCACAAGTCTGGCATAGCTGCTCACTCAGTTTCTTTTATACATTCTTGTTATAGATTTAAGGTTATCATTTCATCTTTGTTTGGCTTTATTTTTTAATCATGCTTATAGTAACTACACAAATACATCTGTTAAACAATTACTTATTTTTGTTTGTATACTTTTCATCACTTTCACTCACAATCGCGGTTCATTTGGAGTGTACACAGATGACTGGGTACTGTATTTGTTAATATTGTTTCTATTCTGAGTTTGTCACCGCCCAAGAATGATGGGAGAGTTGCGATACTTTAGAAATTGAGTCTCCATGGAACAAGGATTTGTTTTATTGTCTCGCCTCTGGATGTACCATTGGCTGATGTGGAATGGGGAAACAGAGAATTGAGGATTTTGTTATTAATTGTTTGGGGTTTGGATTGTAGTTATTTATTTAGTTTTTCTTCAATATTAATTTAGGAATTGTATTGTTTGCTGCTGTCATTTATTTTGTGTTGAATGTTTAATGTAATGTAACTTTTTTGGTGTCTCCTTTGTGCTGTAATGGTCCATCTTTTCCTTTATAAGCTGTGTGTTTGTTTATTTGGGAATCGCCAGCTTACCCCCTGTGTGAGTTCTGTCTTGTTGTTTTCATTTGTTTTTGTTGTTTTACTGCTTTTGTTGCAATCTAGCTTGATTTATTTGATTTGGGTAAATAAAGACCCATTTTTTTTGTGTGTAAACCTGGGTGTCTTCTTGACCTCTGTCCCTCTCTCTCTCTCTCTTCTTTGTTCTACGCTTTCCCACGGTTCTGTGGCGTTCCCTTGATTGCCTCTTTGAGGCTGGTATTCTTGTTTTGTTTAACTAATTTCTGCTTTTATGGTTTCTTTTGATTATCTTATCAGTAAAGTGGTAGTTTGATTCGACATAGTTCACGCTTGTTGAGTTAGTAAGAGCCAGGAGGGCGAGTTGTCCGGAAGACTCATACCCGTTCTTGCCTTGTTTGTCGGCAGACAGGTAAGAGCTGTAATCCAGAACAGGGGTGAGTCAGGGGCTTGTTTCTTTGGTTTTCCTACCTGCATTTGTTATTATTTATGTTTCTGCTGAGGTGTCATGGAATTGTTTCTTTATTATTTTGAGAATTATTCAATAAATGGAGGTCTTAAATTCATATCGGTGTTGTGACTCTTATATGTTCGCCTGTATATTTTCTGCTTTTTATTTGCTAGCACAAATCACAGGTCAATAATGGGGGGTTATGGTTCCTCTGGCTTGCTTTGTTGTGACACTTAACTTCTAGTGATTATCGTTGAATTGATTATAGAGACCGCTCTGCATTTAATAAGAAATTGTTCACTCAGCTATTATACATCCCTGTCATTGTATTCTTCTGCTTTATACTGTACTGTGTTTGATGCAACTTGTGTTGTTAAAAGCGCTATATAAAATAAAATGGATTGATTGAAATTTCAGAATGATCACTTATTCCTAAAAACCTTGTATTTCCATTTCCTTTAATTAAACATAATTCTATCCTGCTTTGTGTTAAATCTCCTATTACCACTTGACTACTAGAAAACTTAAAATGGGTTTGGTTCTTCAAATATCAATCATGTCATGTTTTTACACATTTAAGTATTTCTAGACACTGATTTTAAATTTGCCTCCTGGAAACATCTAATCTTGTGTAATTTTAACATTAAAACTCCATACCAAAATACATTTACCTTTAATGGTATAATAAGTATAATGGTTTAATTTTTTTAAAGAGGTAATTCCTGTGGTGTGCCTGTTTATGATAAAAGCTGTTTATGATAAAGTAAGGATCCTTCGTGAACCAAGAGCTACATCTCGTGGGCGCTTTTGCCAGAAAGAAAGTAATGTACACAGAGAAAAAAGGCAGAATTCTGACTTTATATCTCGCAATCGAAAAAAAGTGAATTGTGAGAAAGTCTATTCAGTGGCGAAACGGGCCCATATAAGGCGGCAGAGGGAAAGGCAGCTATAAGCAGCACGTGAGCTTCCTGAAAAAAAAAAAAAAAGCACGTGGAGCTTCCAATGTGACGCCATAACGCAGCGCTATAGAAGATTACCAAGGCCTAACGGTAGACGCGTATCTAGTTGGAGTGAGCGTGTTAGAAGCAGCGATTGATTCCACTTCACTTAACTATTCAGATTCATTTACTTCATAGACAGTCTTCAGAATATCTACACACTGTTCACAAATGTTCATAACTGAGGCAAGCCTCACGAAAGCCACTGGGCTTCAAACCTTCGAAGTCTGGCAAAAGTGGTCGATTTAAATGATTCATGGAGAATGAGTCTCCAGCAGCTGAGATGCAACATCAACAGTGGTAAGTAGTGTTATTTATTTTCTCGTCTGAGCTCAGTCTTGGCTCAGTTTCTTGACTTTGTTTCAGCAAAATATGAACTTGTATGCCTGCTCATTCAGAGAGGAGCCAAACAGCTCAGAGAGATATTCTGTCACATCATGGGCTATCTATAACAGCTAATAACGAAACCCCAGGAATCTCATAGAGCCAATAAACATTAAAAACAATAGGGTAAACAGAGCAAACTCTGAACAGAAACTTTTGTTAGCAATGCAAATTTATTCATAAAATAGTTTAGCAGGTGGTGTGAAAGCTATATGATATTTCCTCATTATTCTTGAAGCAGTTAAACTTAAAAGATCTGGCTGTTAGTAGACCCTAGGGAACACAACTAAGACGCTACTACAAGAGTAAAACCGCTTCACTTAACTCGCAGATTTTTCTCGTATGTCCATTATTAGAGCTGTACTCATTTCAGCTTGAACTAGTCTACTGTCAGAAATGTGTCAAAGTAACTTGTTTCTTGATCTCAGGTTAGAGATGTTTGTTTCATATTTTTCTGTTTTCTTCTTCATTCCAGGTACAGCTATCGTATGGAAGGCGAGAAAGTGAGAGTCATTTCAGAAGCTGTAAAAGCCGTGAAGTGGCGTGTTCTTCCGCCGGGCCGGACTGAGCGGAGAGTCCTCTCAGCTCAGACGACGCCATCTGAGATTGCGAGGGGACGCTTGTCCAGGTCCGCTGGCGCCGGGATCCTGCTGTTCCTGAGCTGCTGTGTCTGCCGCAGGTGCGCCGCATCTGGAGTTGCCGCCATGTGCCGTGGTTCCTCCAGGATCATCGAGGAAACGCCTGTTCCAGATCTATCTGCCTGAATCCGAACAGCAGTGAGCCATTGTTACTTTTACTTATTGTTATTTCTGTCTGTCAATAATTAATTGCATCTGTTTCACTAAGTGTAAATAGCAATAGAGGTTATTTTGCAGGGAAAATAGTATATTTTCTAGCTATTGATTCAGCTATACCTAAGAGCAATAGCAATGGGATTTTATTGATACCCATTTTCTGTTATTTATACAACTTATTGCAAAAAGTGCCAATTATCTGTATCTCCGTGATTGTAGTACATTATAAAACAGTATGCATAGTAATGTGTATTAAATGTAATAATGTAGACTTAATAAGACTTATTAATCTGATACCGATATTTGTTGTGCTGTTCATGTTTCTAATTAGTAGTCCACAGTAATCTGTGGTCAGGATGTTTCTAACGGTTTGCCCGCGTGTTCTTAGAAAAAGCTAAGAAAGGAAGAAGAGAAAAGCTGTCCGTGTCTTCTTCCGAGAGCATGTGGGCGGCCGTGGAAGGTACTTCTTCCTCGTTGTGACCAGGATAGAGTCCAGCCTCCTAAAGCAGGAGCCAAGATCTCGAGCAATCCAGCCTGCCTCTGCCGGAGGAGTAGACCAGGTCTCTGCAGACCTCCAGTCCTCCTGAGGAGGAAGCAAGATGTCCTGAGATTGAGGCCCATGATGCAGTTCCCTGCTCTCCAGTGCCTGGTCTCGTCCGGTTCAGTGTCACCGCTTCATCAAGCCAACAGAAAAGACACTGGACAGTGTCTCCTGATCCAGAAATCGGGACGGCCCTAAGGTGAGCCATTACCGCTATAACATGTCATTTCTGCTCTGTCTTATTTTCTTCTCTCTTTTATTGATGCTATAGGACTTTTCCAAATTTGTTACACTCAACATTTCTCTTCACTGGCTATCATTTTGTTGTTGGGAAATTCTATACTGTCCTTTAACTTCAACCTGCTGTTACAATCAAAGGAACTTTATAGCCCACTTCTGCTCTGTGTGCTTTCAGATCCACTGTGTTCTTTGCTTGAAGTGGACATCTTGATCGCCCGGGAACTTCGGGCAAGGTCTATGGAGGGAACACATTTATCTGAAGACAAAGTGAAGTACGCTCTGAAGTGTATTCCTGAGCGCAGCGGACTCACATCTCTGACATTGTAAGTTGGCAAACCTGCAGAATAAGTGTGTTTATAAACCTGTAGCTGACATGCAGCTGAAACAGAAGACGGCAACCAATAGATCTTGTGTTTGTTCCTCCTGCCTGGCTACCCAAACCGGGTGCTTGCTGAAGTGGCTCTGATGTCTGCCGGGAGAAGCTCCCTTGTGCCCCAACATTGATCATTCGTTACACTATAGTGGTGGCAGGAGAATGAGAGCAGCTCTACTCTCATTATGGATTACCTGAACCCTGCAGGACCTTTGGAGTGATTGGCATCTGTTCAACGGCTCTATCAGTGAAGCACAAGCACGCTTGTTCATGTATCAAGTGCTTGATGCCGTCAAACACTGCCATAAGCATGGGAGTTTATCATGGTGATATCCGCCAAGGAACATCCTGGTAACTCTGCTTCAGTCTGAGCCTAATTCATTGACTTCCTCGCTACTGGCCTGATCCGCAGCGAGGATTTGAACAGCAGGAATACCAGGGCGTGAGTCCTGCTGATGATCACGTGACGCTGTGCTGTTGATGGTGAAGCTGTATAGAAGCACTGAAACCGTGTGTCTTTTTTTAACAGGATCAGAGGTATATACCCCTCCTGAGGTCCCCTATGTACCTCTGGTTTTCCACGCGCAGAAGTAGACGTCTGGTACTGCAGTTCTGCCTTTGAGATCATGCACAGATATCTGCCATTTGAAAGTCGGATGCCATTCAGCATGGCTAATTTAAGATGGATCCCACCCATCCATCAGTCATGAGTACCAGTTTTCCGTTCAGATGATTTATTACTGTTACGCTTTGATGCGGGAGGGATATCAACCATGCTCTCTGAATCCTTCCGCAGCATCGCGACCTTTATTTTCCAGAAGCCTGAGCCAGAATCCAGCTCACCGGCTGACGCCCAGCAGCTGGAAGAGTACCCGCTGGATGATACTTCCGGAGGTCTAGGTAAAACGGCGACTGTTTTCACATCAGAGTACAGGCAGACAGCAAAATACAAAGAATGAAAGAATGTAATATTTCAGAGTGTCAGCTGTCTGTAGAAACTAAAACATAGAAAGTGTATGGAACATAGTTGTTTAGTGCTTCACAAATTCTTAATGAAAGGTGGGGACCATAAATGTAACATTGATGCTTCATAAGGCATTAATGTAAAAAGAAAATACATTTAAAAAAATACTATTCTAGGAAAAAGAAGTAGTCACTACTTGGTGGCTTTTTAGTGATACTTAACATAAGAAATGAAAAAATGAATAATTATAAAAAAGTTATGAAATGTTCAAAAGAAAAAAACATAAATGAAAAATTAATAATTATAAAAAGTAAAGAACATTTTGAAAGAAAATAATAATTAAAAAGAGCTTTTGTAATAATCAGTCACAAATTGGTGGTTTTTAGTGACATGACATGAGAAATAAAAGAAAAATAATTACAAAAGTAAAGAAAGCTCAAAGGAAAAATCAATAAATATAAGAAATGAAAAGTAAAAAAGAATAATAATTACAAAAAGTAAAGAAAAGTTTGAAAAGAAAACTGCAACAACATAAGAAATGAAAAAGTAAAAGAATACAATTACAAAAAGTAAAGTAAAACGCTTTTAAAAGAAAAATAAAACAAATATAAAATGATAAAATAAATAATTACAAAAAAGTAGAAAAGTTTTAGAAAAGAAAAAAAATAAAAACAACATAAGAAATGAAAAAGTAAAATACTTTGAAAAAAATTGTAATAATCAGTCACAAATTTAGATTGTTTTAGTGATCAATATAAGAAATGAAAAGAAAATGACAAAAAGTAAAGCATATTTTGAAAATAATAATAAAAAAAGAATATTTTAATAATCAGTCATAAATTGGTGGCTTTTAGTGACATTAACATAAGAAATGAAAAAAAAGGAATAATAATTACAAAAAAAATAAAAAAGTTTCTTTGAAAGAAAAAAATAAAGCAAGATAAGAAGATAAAATAAATAATTACAAAAAGCAGAAAAGTTTTAGCAGAAAAATAAACAATATAAGAAATGCAGTAAGTAAAATACTTTGAAAAAA
>NW_025048249.1:0-78588 GCF_018831695.1 Puntigrus tetrazona | reverse complement strand
GCAAAATAACCTCTATTGCTATTTTACACTTAGTGAAACAGATGCTTGCCACCAATTATTGACAGACAGAAATAACAATAAGCAAAGTAATGTACTGGCTCACTGTGACTCGGATTCAGGAGCAGATGAATCTGGAACAGGCGCTTTCTCGAGGATCCTGGAGGAACACGGCACATACAGCGGCAGCTCCAGATCGGCGCACACCTGCCCCCGCAGGCCACAGCAGCTCAGGAACAGCAGGATCCACGGCAGCTGACGGACCTGGGACAGGCGCGCCCTCATGATCGCTCAGGATGAGCGTCCGCCTGAGCTCGAGCTGACTCTCCACTCTCGGTCCGCCTCACGAAGAACCGCCCGCCTCACAGCTTCTTTGCACAGCTTCCTGAAGATTTACTCGCTTTCTCCTTCTTCCCTTTGATAGCTGGTGTTTGAAATGAAGAAGAGAAACAGAAAAAATATTAGAAATAAATATCCTCTAACCACAGATCAGAAACAGATTATTTTGAGACATTTCTGAGTACAGTGAACTGATTCAAGCTGAGGACAGTACAGCTCTGAATAATGAGATATAGAAAAATCTGCAGTTAAGGTAAAGGCCGGTTTTAATTTTATCGTGATTTGTGCCTTTTAGTTGTGTTCAGAGTCTACTAACAGCGAATCTTTTAAGTTTAACTGCTCTCCAAGAACTAGTAAGAAAAATGTCATGTAGCTTTCCACCCGCTACAACTATTTTATGAATAAATTTGCATTACACACAAAAAGTTTCTGTTCAGCTTGCTCTGTTTTACCTTCTATTGTTCTTTGTAAATATTTATTTGGTTCTATGAATTCTGGGGTTTCAAGTATTAAACTGCAATATAGATAGCTCCATAGTATGACAAAAACATCTCTCTGAGCTGTTTGGCCTCTCTGGACGCAGCTGAGCATACTAAGTTCATATTTTGCTGGAAAGGCAAAGCCAAAAACTGAGCCAAAGACTGAGCTCAGACCAGAAAGCAAAATAATACTACTTACCGCTGTTGATGTCCATCTCAGCTGCTGGCTGTTCTCTATCGAATCGCTTGAATCACACTCTTTGAAACTCGGATGTTTCAAGCCCAGGCGTGTCTCGAGCGAGAGGCTTGCCCTCAGTTGTAGACATTTCAGAACAGTGTGAATATTCTGAAAAGACTGTCCGTAAATCAGAAATCTGAATAGTTTAAGTGAGTGGAACTCAGTCACTGTTTCCTAACCGCTTCTACTCAACTCAGATACGCTGGCCTGCTGCTAGAAGCGCCAGAGCTGGCCTTCTATATGTGTAAATACTGAGTGGAAGCAGTGCTGTTATATTTGTATGAACCGGGATTTACGCCACCCCGTAAAAGAAACTGGGAAATAAAAATTAGGAAGTACAGATTCAGAGGCCGGAAATAACTCGAGAGACGTGGGAACAAATGTGTACAAAAACTTTATTTTAGATATTCACAATAAATAATTAAGTCTCAAGGCTAATATCACATTGTCAGCCTAAAAGGGAGCTCTGTTTCCTACAAAATAAAAGAGAGATATTTAGAATACTCCTAGAAACAAAAGAAAAAGATACAGTACAGGTTTTCACGGTACATGGGCAGGTTAGCGGGCGGAGATCTCTAATGGTGCACCTGCATCCCAGCCCACACACGCAGACACACACACTCTGTGAAAGGTGAATCTAAGCAGCACTGCACTCCACGCTTAATATACCACCACCAATACTCTATCGCCAGCTAGCCTCCCAGTTCTAGGACCGATAAAGCCTCAAAGCAAGCCAAAAATAAGAGAAAAGTAATAATATATGTGGTAATACAGTGAAGACATTTCCATCAAATTCTAAAACAAACAAAAATATCTTTAAAATAAAACAAAAAGGGACCTCCAAATACTGGATGGAACAGTTCAATGGCTCACTGGAGTTTATAGTGCTGTGGAATCAGGTTATCAAAAGTCAGGAGTTATGCACAGGACATCTTTTTCTACACCGCAAAAGTCACCGTGCAACAAATCCCAGTCTCAACTGGGTTTTAAATGATGAAACAGATGCAACCTAAAAATTAATGCACAGTGGATATACCTACAAAATGGAAAATAAAGAAAAACTAAAAGAAAAATCCTAAAAGAGAAAGGAGGAGAATTAGCAGCGCTTCGTTCTCTTAAACGCTGCGGTAAACACTTCCGCATTCTCGTGAATTCAGACGCTGCTGTAATGGGAAAGACGCCACTGCACTGGAAAAAATAAAGAGTGTGATTATTAAAATATAAATTTCCCATATAAAGGATGTAAAACAAAGATCACACTTACTAAAAAGCTGGATTATTATAAGCTAATGTTTTACCGCTGCTCACAACTCACAAAATATTATGCAGGAAAATCAGACACTAAAGTAATCCACAGCTAAATAAAAATAATAGACACCAGTTAACGCCACCGGGCCTCCATGAACTACGCACAAAAGAACACGTACATACCTGACATAAGGTGGACAGCCTGTAAATTCAGAATAAAGTATCAACCAGCCACTTTGGCGCAATTAGGGAAGAAAAGATCGTACTTTTAACTCATGGCACCACTCCTCCATTAACTGGGTTACATACTACATACCATCAATAACAGTCCCAGCGGTGACGCGACACTCAGGTGACACTTAATTCAGCCTCAAATACTATAAGGGCACAATCCTAGCTGGCTATTGTGGGTGATAAATCACAATTTCGCTTAATCAACCAATAAGGTTACATTGTCACCCACCTTGCCAGCTAATCTACTCCCTCAGCTTCAATCACCGCCTCGACGCATTAGTCTAACTGACCTAATCCTGGGCCTGGAACAATGCAGATGATAGAGCTGGTTGAGTCTCCAGTCTCAACACTTGCCACTTCCCTGGCTTGCCCCAGGGAAGATGATTACGGACTAGATGGTTGACTCATGCAGTGGTCCGCCTAGACCGCCTCTCACTGCCCCATCACTGTACAGGTGACCTAAAAGACTCAGAATCAGCTGCAAAGTAATTGACTAACGGTGTCTCTGCCTGATGGTCCAGGAGCCACAGGCATCCCAGCCCCTGAATCCACTCATGTGCCCCAGCAAGTGAATTTAATTTACCACCGCAGGTCTCCGACTTGCTAACTCCAGTGGCTGAGCTGCCGAGTCTCTGGTACCACCCTGACTAAGTCAACTCTCCATCGAGGAGGCTCTTTCTGGAAGTGGTCTTCAGACTAACACCAAAGATCCTCTGAGGGAAGCATTTAAGGATTCTCCCTACCTGGGCTTTCAACAGTGAAACGGCGAATACGCCTCACCCTACTTCTGCATCATTAATCAAAAGCGATGGTGTAAACCGAACCTCCTGTTCCAGGCGCTTTGCATTACCTGGATACACCACAGAACCTCCAGTGGTCGTGGAATCTATTACGACCCTTTGTGCCTGTGCAGTAGCTTTCACAAGAGGTAGACCAACTGGCTTTCGCCCCAGGGGGTATATCCCGGACATGAGAGTCATACCTCACCTTATTGGCTACTTCGCTGCCATGACGCAGCTGGGTTCCCGGCCCTCAAAGGCCACTCTGCAGTTTTGTCTGATGTCCCAACACACCCAACTATTACCTACCAGAACTCCCTCCTGATCACCCACCCAACAGGAAATCCACAGGTAATCGTGGTTCCTGGGTCCAAACATCAAGAAGTGCAGTGGGGACTCTCAGTCAATTGATGGGGGAGTGGAAAGTTATAACAAAGAGATAACTGGAGGTGCAAAGTATGAGACTCAGTCATCCTTCCGTGAGCTGGGAAGAGTACGCAAGAGATTTCAGTAGCGTTTCTATTGAGAAACGCCTCGCACTGGTCATTACCTGCAGGGTGCTGCAGCAAAGTAGACTTCTCCATCTGATAAGTGTTGCACAAAGCTGCTGGATGAGTGGATGACTCCAAAACAACGGCCTTGCCTCTGAGGGATGGCAGCAGGAACACCAAATCCTGCAAAAACCACTGTGACACAAGCACCTGAGCTACAGCTTCTGCCTGGGCTCGATTGCAGTGGGGATCACTTGTGTAAATTTGGTGAAGACGCCAGTCATTACCACACACGCTCTCCACTCCTGAAATGTGATGGCTCAAGCAAGGTGGAAGTCAATGGCCAAAATCTCTGGCTTGGCCTTTCTGAAGCGCAGATGCAACATGAAACCATGAGCCACTGGCTGTACATCTTTGGCAGCCTGGCATCTCTCACACTCACGGCACCACTGGGCCAAGATCAGCTGCAAGGCTCAAGCTAATAAGCCAGCGTTTGTCGCACCAGGCTCAGTGTGTGCCACAATGCCCTGGGTGTCCATGCCCCGGGTGAACCTGGGCCAAGACCCTGTGCCCGCAGGAGCAACTGGAAGAATCAACTGAACCTCTCCCTCACCTCCATCAAGCGAAACACGCTACCATGCAAATACTCCTCCTTATCCACCAGCCGATCCCATTGGCGTGAGTAGCAGCAGAGCTGCTTTGGGCAGCTGTCTACGCCTTCCGGGGAGGGGGCCTTTGTCTCCAAAACCGCAATACCTGACCAATTACCGGGTCAGCCTGCTGACAGACACACCCATATCACCCTGAACTAGTAAAACAGGAGACTAATGCTTGAGTTGTCGTGGATCGCAGCTCTGCTGCAAAAACTACTTAACTGCAGCTGGCACTCTTCAGTTCCTGGCAACACTGCACTCACCGACACTGCCCAGAGGGGTCCTGCCCCCGGTTATGGGCATCAGCATTTCTATTACTCCTACCTGACCGATACTTGATCGTGAAATCAAATGCAGCAAGCTGGGCAGCCTCAGCCGCTGTTCCACTGCAGCAAGCTTCATGGTTAACAAATGGCTAAGAGGATTGGCTGTCAAGGTATAGACGATATACTTTATGCCCCAACAAGATATTCGGCATAAACTTTTCAGGCCATGGTTCACTTGAGCGCGCAGAACTCCAGCTCATGTGAGCCGTAGTTAACTGCTGTTGCGCTCAGTGGGCCTAAGATCATGCTTTGGCACATTTACGCACAGGTCGAACTCTCCTTCCTGCTCCCGGGAGGACTGCCCTGCCACACCATAACTGGCATCTACCTCCTAAAATAAACGGCAGGAGAAGTCAGCCGGTGATGCCAACACTGGAGCAGCTGTGCTTCCAACCTTCAACTCTCAAAGCTGGGCGCTGGCACTGCTCCACTCAAGCGCAGAAAAGCTCCTTACCTGCTCGCACTCCGGCCTGCCAGCATACCCAGCTACAACCGGTGCAAGGGGGCTACTAACTCTGCAAAGCCCTGCACTAGCAAACTCCCACATAATAGCTGGCAAACCCCAGGAACGAAGGGGAGTTCAGATTTTATAGAGCACCAGGACACCGGCCACTGCGTAGACTGGGCTTCTGATCCTGGCTGGGCCAGTGGAAACACCTTTGAGCAGAGATCAGCATGACCCAGATATTTCTAATTCCTTCTGAAAGAAGTTGGGCGCACTTCGCCAATTTGGCCTTCAAGCCTCACGCCTAAGCGACCCAACACAACCTCCAAGCGCCCAGATGCTGCGGGCCGGAGGTGGAGAACACCACAACATCATCCAGGTACAACAGTAGCGAACTACCCTGTTGATCCCCTAACATCCGCTCCATCAAACGCTGAAAGGTGCTTGAGCGCTGCACAGCCCGGGCGGGTATACGGTTGAATTCAATAGCCAAATGGGGTATAGAACGCTGTCTTGGGTTTATCTCGAGGACGGGACCTGGTTGTAACTATCCAGCCAAATCCATAGTGGAAAACCAACCGCCCTCGCCAAGAAGTCGAGGACTCTTCAATGCGAGGGAGGAAAAGCATCCTTTCTTGTCTTTTTATGCGCACTTGACGGTAGTCAACGCGACATGGAGATCACCGCCCTTTTCCTGACCAGCACTATGGGCGATGCGTATGGCGCTGCAACTTTCCCTCGATTACCTTGGTCTCCAAGAGCTGGTTAATGTGGGACTTGATAACGCTCATATTCTGATGGCGGAATCCGCCTGTACCTCTGACGAACGGGCACTGAATCCAGCACTGGTATCTCGTGAAATCAAACCTGTATAACCCAAATCGCCATCATGAGCTGAGAATACAGATTGGTATCGCTCAACAGAGCCCTAACTCACCCTGCTCTCCCCTCGACAGGACAGATAAATTAACAGCTTCATCTGTTCTTGAATTGAATAACTGTCTCCGCAACCTGAGAACCACTAAAGCCTTCTTCACTGGCTCTACCTCAGCTATCCCCGCTGGCAAACTACCACCTGAACACCATTGAGTGTTCCCAAGATTGTGCCAGCATACAACATTACGCCTGCGGTTCCCACATTAACCATGGGCAAATAAACTGTACCAATGGACTACTTTAATCCAGTGCTGGTGAGGCCAACAATCCAGCTGGCAACCCGGGACACAGGAGGCTCGAACAGCACAGTTCCTTCCGTGCATATTGTTCAGAGCATGTGGCTGGTACAAGCTTTAGCATGCCACCCGGAATACGCGATAATCGCTTTATGACTCTCAAGAATTTAGCCTTACCAGTACGCACCACTGAAGACCGGTCCTCCGTTAAATGGCAGTACTGTAATGCCTGTAATACGAATTTTGGGGCCTCCAAAGAGGAGGAGAATCAAACAAGCCAGGCCATACTGTCCAAAGAGCTCCTGGTAGCATCGACTGAGAAATATTCATTCTACAATACCTGGGAATTTGAGAACAGATGCCCTCAGGAGGATCTTTTGACCACCAAAACTTACACTTAGAAATCAATCGATTACACATCTCAATATCTAGTCTCCATATAGCCGATATAAGGGATCGATAAACCGTTAGCATGCATCGGTTGAAGCCAGTGGCATGATTTTAAACGATCTACGCCCCAAGTCTGAAAATAGGTTTGGAAGCAGCTGGTGATGGTGGACACCATAGACCCAGTGTCAATGCAAACAGGGCACTTGAATACCACCGATATGCAATCCAGAAGATGTGGGCATGAAGACATTAAATGAGTTTAGAGTAGTATCTTGAGCTTTATTTTCTTCCCCAATCACACTTGACTCCGCAACGCGGTGGGTACTAGTTTCCAAGCGCAAATCAGACTGTCCACTCATTTTGAGATGACGAGTCGGACGCAGTAACGCAGGGTACGCCGCCTCCATCGCACTCCCAGCAAATGACCCGAGTTTTCTGACATCGCTGAGACACACAATCTGGTTCCGGATTTAGGGATTGGCCATGAGGCTGAGGGGAACGATTATGTGGCTGAAGAGATCGACTATGGCTGAGGGGCCTGTAAACGGGCAATACTTTTGTGTTAACATACTTATTTGTTCCGCTGCAATCGCAACATTTCTTTAACCTCTCCCAACTCAGACCCATGAGAAGACTTTCCCAGGGTTCTCACGCAGGCTCACCCCCGCACTTGCATACTGAATGCCATATGCAGAGGGAAGCGAATGACTACGACTCCCTTGAGCTACCTGGCACACCTCCTGCTCCCATCGGAGTGCTTCGGCATGACATCTAAGAGGGTCAGAGTGGGTTGACTCTGCACTAAATTGTTTAAGCTCACGACGTAAAGCATTGTCATTAACGTGCTCGATAAACTGGTCGCGCAATAAAACTTGGAAAATTTGGCATTGTATAAGGTGACTTTTGCTTCATTTGCTCCAGGAGTGGCAATCAAAGCAAGGGAGAACTCCAACAAAGACTCCTTCCTTGCTGCCTCCAGAGAAGAAAGCCTCCTGCAAAGAAACATATGATTGTGAGCAGCCATACAACCTTTAATACGGAAATAATTTTCTGGATCATTACGCCATCATCCGGACGGTAATGATTCTTCCTTGCTTCTCCTCTCCAAATGGTCAAAGAGGAAGAATGCTTTATCAGATGCAGACATATAACGTGCCTGCATACAAGCCTGGGCTTCTCAATCCACTCTCAATACTAAGGCTGACCTGCCACTAAATTTTGGGTACTTTCGGTCTCGTACAAAAAAACGATCTCTCTGGCAGAGTGGCACACTCATTACTTGACCGTGAAGTGGAAGGAGGAGGCCCAGGATCTACCGAGGATGGCCCACTAAGAGCCGAATGAGCAGAGAGATTGCTCTTGCCGTGAACTGCTCGCATCTGCTCTCAACTGAGTCACCATCTCCTTAATTCTCACTTCTTCCTCCATACTTAACCACCGAATTCACTTACCACAAGAGAAAGACACACTGACGACGCTGCTGTTTCTCTCCTTGCACCAAATGTTTCACCACAAATTTGATCCTACAAAAATAAAAATAAAAAAATCAACAAGAAAGAGAACAATACACAGAGCAACCCCAAATATATAAGCACATGTACTAACGCTCTCCAAGAAGGAAAAGCTTCTAATCCTGCCGACACTACGCCCAGAAAATGTGGGCAATACTGAGTGAAGAAAAGTTGTTATATTTAAAGGAACTGATTACGCCACCGTAAAAGAAACCGGGAAATAAAAATTAGGAAGCACAGATTCAGAGGGGCCGGAATAACTCGGAGAGACGTGGGAACAATGTACAAAACTTTATTTTAGATATTCAAGCAATAAATAATTAAGTCTCAAGGCCACATCATGATATCACATTGTCACCAAAAAGGGGAGCTCTGTTTCCTAAGCAAATAAAAGACATTTAGAATACTCAGAAACAAAAGAAAAAGATACAGCACAGGTTTTCCACATGGCAAGGGCAGTAGGCGAAGTGAGGATCCTAAATGGTGCACTCTGCAGGCATCCCACACACACGCAGACACACACTCTGCAGGGTGAATCCAAGCAGCACTGCACTCACGCCGATTATACCACCACCAATACTCGACGCCAGCTAGCCTCCCAGTTTCAGGACCGACAGTGCCTAAAGTGCTGCCAAAACAAGAGAAAAGTACATTACATGTGGTAATACAGTGAAGACATTTCCATCAAATTAAACAAACAAAAATATTCAAAATAAACAAAAGGACCCAAATACTGATGGAACAGTTCAATGGCTCACTGGAGCGATAGTGCTCAGGAATCAGGTTATCAAAAGTCAGAGTTGCGCCAGATTATTTTCACAGCCTGCAAAGTCACCGGTGCAACAACTCAGTCTCAATCAGTTTTAAATGATGAAACAGATGCAAACCAAAATTAACAACAGTGGACATACCACAAAATGGAAAATAAAGAAAACGAAAAGAAAATCCCAAAGAGAAAGGAGAAAACAGCAGCGCCATTCCTTCTTTAAACGCCGTAAAACGCTTCCGCATTCTCGTAAATTCCAGACGCTAACTGCATCGAAAGACGCTCACCGCATTGAAAATAAAGAGTGTGATTATTAAAATATAAATTTCCATATAAAGGATAAAACAAAGATCACACTTACCAAAAAGCGGATTATTATAAGTACAAGCTTTACCGCTGCTCACAACTCACAAAATATTATGCAGGAAAATCAGACACGAAAGAATCCACAGCTAAATAAAATAGACACCAGTTAACGCCACCGCCCATGAACTACGATACAAAGAACACGCACATACCTGACATATAGGTGGACAGCCTGTAACCAGAACAAAAGTATCAACCAGCCACTTTGCGCACTAGGGAAGAAAAAGATCTACTTTAACTCTCATACCCACTCCTCCATTAACTGCTACATACCACAGAGACCACGCACCTTCTGCACATGCGCATCTATCAACAACAGTCCCAGCGGTGACGACACCAGGTGACACGACTCCAGCCTTAAATACTATAAGGGCACAACTCATTGGCTATTGTAAGACAATCACACGCCAATTAACCAATATGTTACATTGTCACCCACCTTGCCACATATAGCCGCTATGCCAGGACGTCACATTGGAAGCTCACGTGCTTTTTTTTTTTTTTTTCAGAAGCTCACGTGCTGCTTTTTTTTTTTTTTTTTAGCCGCCTTTCCACTCTGCCTTATATGGAAGCCCGCTTCGCCACTGAATAAAAATACTTTATCTCACACCACTTTTTTTCTCAGAATTACAGAGATATAAAGTCAGAATTCTGCATTTTTTCTCTTTATTTGCTTACACTTTCTTTCTGGCAAAGCGCCACGAGATGTGACTCTTACAGGACACGAGGATCCTTACTTTTTTTTATCATAAACGGAGCTTTTATCATAAACAGAGCACACCACAATTACACTCTTTAAAAAAATTAAACCATTATGTAAAGGTAAATGTGCACAAGATTAGATGTTTCCAGGAGGGCAAATTTAAAATCTGATGTGTCTAGAAAATACTTAAATGTGTAAAACATGACATGATTGATGTTTGAAGGAAATAAAACCAATTTAGGAGTTTTCTAGTAGTCAAGTGGTAATAGGAGATTTAACACAAAGCAGGATAGAATTATGTTTAATTAAAAGGGAAATGGGAAATACAGGTTTTTTTAGGAATAAGTGATCATTCTGAAATTTCAATCAATCATTTTTATTTATATAGCGCTAATTTTAATAACACAGGTTGCATCAAAAACACAGTACAGTATAAAGCAGAAGAATACAATGACAGGGATGTATAATGACGAGAGTGAACAATTTCTTATTAAATGCAGAGACGGTCTCTGTAATCAATTCGACGATAATCCCTAGAAGTTAAGTGTCCTCAACAACGCAAGCCAGAGGAACCATAAACCCCATTGTTACGGCCCATAACTGATTTGTGGCTCGCTAAATAAAAAAACAAACGAAAAATATACAGGCCGTAAACATATAAAAGAGTCACAACACCCGATATGAATTTAAGACACCTTCCATTTATTGAATAATTCTCAAAATAATAAAAAACAATTCACATGACTTATAAACGAAACATGAAGGATAACAAATCGTGGGTAGGAAAAATCTATGGAAGTAAAGCCCTGACTACCCCTGTTCTCGGATTGCAGCTCTTACCTGTCTGCCGACAAACAAAACCAGAACGGGTGAGTCTTCCGGACAACTACTTCCTCCTCAGCTCTTACTAACTCAACAAAACGTTAACTAATAAACTACCCGCTACTGATAAGATAATCAAAAAGAAACTACATAAAAACGAAATTCTGAACAAAACAAAATACCAGCCTCAAAAAGAGGCACTATGGAGACGCCACCAGAACCGTGGGAAACGAGAACAAAGAAAGAGAGAGAGAGAGAGAGAGAGAGAGAGAGAGAGAGAGAGAGAGAGAGAGAGAGAGAGAGAGAGAGAGAGAGAGAGAGAAGAGAGAGAGAGAGAGAGATCACATTTTCGCCTGACGGCCTTTATATCCGAATCCTCAATGACGCTACCACTCATGGTACGGAATTCCCAACACCACCTATGGCTCAATCATATTAAAGTCACAGATACACGTAACACCATCACCCTTAAGTGAATAAATTGTAGAAATAAGTGATCTTACCTTTTCCTTTGTTTTATGTAAAACAGGAAAGTTACAATTTATTCCAATTAGACACGTAGATAAAGCATCAGCAACAACATTATCTTTACCACACGAATGTGTCGAATGTCTAATTCGAACGCCTGTAGAAACAACTCCAACGCATCAAACGCTGGTTATCGCTTTTTCATTCGATTCAAAAAGACTATGGGGTTATGATCCGTGGTAGACAATCAACGGATACGAAACAGAGCCTACATAAACATCAAAAATGCTTAAGAGCAAGGACAAGAGCAAGCGCTCCTTCTCAATGGTGGAATAATGTCGCTGATGTTTATTAAATTTTCGCGAAAAATAGCAAACAGGGTGCTCAATATCACCCTGATCTCGTTGAGAAGTACAGCCTCAAGACTGTCACTTGCATCAACAGCAAGCAAGAACTGAGATGAAAATCAGGGGCAGATAAAATAGGGAAAGTTAACCAGAGGGCTTTGATATCCCACCATACCCAAAAATCGGCTGGCTCACGGGCGCAGTATTGGGCACCGGAAAACGAGTGATAGCTCTCCACCTTAGACTCAACCGACGAACTTGACTACCACCACCAACAATCTTTCCTAAATAAGTTACACGTGGCGCGACCAAATTCGTGATTTCGCTAGATTGACCGTAAGATTCGCATTTAGACAAACGATTAAACAACGTGGTCAAGCTGCTGTATGTGTTCTGACCAAGACTCGCTATAGACCACTAGGTCATCCAAATAAGCTTCCACATTATGCATGCCTCGATGACACGGTTCACCAACCTCTGAAAGGTTGCCGCATTTCAGAAACCGGAAAGCCATGACCGTGATAGTTAAGGAAATGGTTAGGTGTTACGTAACGCAGAGATCTCTTTGCGCGCTTTCAGTCAAAGGCACCTGCCAATACCTTTGGCAAGTCGATCTTAGTCACGCGAACACAGCGCTTTCGACACGATCCACGCAGTCTTCCATGCGAGGCAAAGGATAACTGTCTGGTTTTGTAACTGCATTAACGCCAAGCCTAAAATCAGTGCAAAAACGAAATGAGCTGCCAGATTTTTTTACTAGCAAACAAGGTGAGCTCCATGAACTAAAGCTCGGCTATCTCGCTTATCATGAAGGTCACCTCTTTTTCAGCTGCAATTGTTTTTCAGGACTTACTCAAATGCGTATTGTTTAATAGGCAATGAATCGCCAACATCAATATCATGTTCCATCATCAAGTACGAAGGGGATGTCAGAAAACAAGTTATTATAAGTCTGAATGACATTAGTCACGCCAGCGCATTCAGCAGCAGTCAGATGGGAAAGAAACGTGTCAAGATTTCGATCACCTCAGAATTTTTCAACCTTCCCACCACCAGCTCAGCAGAGGGAAAGTCAATATCATCCTCAATTATGATCGAGACACAGGTGCCATTAGTATTAGAAGATAATGGACAGGTCAAAATTTCAGACAGGTGAATCAGCACTGAGCAGCGCTGTTCTTTGATCACCGAAGAATCTGTGGGTGAAAACCGTTAACGCAAAAGACTTCTGTCCAAACAGATCTGGCTTTCAGCCAAAATAAGGTTTTAGCATATTAATGACACAAACGAAGCTCTTTCTCTTTCGATCGGATGTCGATATTACGTAGTTAAGTCTACTTACCTTCTCTTTTACCTGATAAGGACCAAGTAACGGGCCTGCAGTGCAGATCCTGATACTGGTAACAGCACTAGCACCCTATCACTAGAAGAAAACTACGAAGTTTAGTACCACGATCGTAAACGTTTTTTTCATTCGCTGTTGTGACATCTTCAAATTGTCTTTGGCCAACTCACATGCACGGTGCAGTTTTAAACGGAACTCTGAAACGTAGTCAAGCGACATTGTTTAGACTCTTGAGTCATTAGACCAGTGATCTTTGATCAGCTTCAGTGACCACGAACAGTGTGTCCAAACACCAGCTCGTTAGGACTGGAAGCCCAAAGACTCTGTACTACCTCCTTTACTGCAAACATAACCATAGGCACTCCTCATCCCAGTCTTTCTGAAACTCTAGACAGAACGCACGGCGCATTGATTTTAAAGTCTGCTGGAACTGCTCGAGTGCTCCTTGGCTTTCTAGATGGTAATAACTAGAAGTGCAGTGTTGAATATGCAACTGATCCAGAACTTGTTTAAACACACGAGACATAAAATTGCACTTTTGATCTGATTGAATAGTATGAGGAAGGCCAAACAGGAGAAGAACTTAAGAAGCTGATTTCACCATTACTGAGCAGTAATTTTCCATAAAGGTATTACTTCTCTGGAAAACGTAGATGCAATACATTATTGTCAGTAAATACTGGTTACCGACTTCAGATGAGGCAAGGGACCGACACAGTCGATCAGCACTCTCGCAAAATGGTTCACCAATAGCTGGAATTGGATACAGCGGAGCAGGTGGAATGGTTTGTCTCGCTTTCAATCTTCTGACACATGGCAACTTCGCAGTAACTTGCTACATTTTTTTAATCCAGGCCAGAAAATGTCGGAGCAAACGATCATATCGCTTTATTTACTCCCGAATGACCGCAAATGGACCGCCATGTGCAAGTCTCAGGATTTCAAAACGAGCATGAGGAAGGAACTACTACCTGCTTAACACTCTGCCATTCATCATCAGCAGCAGCAGTATTTGAAGGTCTCCACTTCCTCATCAGCACACCATCTTCAACAAAGTATCCTTGCGATACACTCTCAAGTTGCTCAACAGGAACAACAGCTTCAAAGAGGGGCGACATTTCCTTGTCTTTCCTCTGCTCAAAAAATAAGCTGCTCAAGTGGACAGAGATAATTTAATGCTCCCAAAGAAGGTCGTTCTAGCTTCTGACGGCGATGTCCAAACCAAATATAATTTGAACACTTCACTTTCCCAGATCTGAACTCGTGAGAAACGATCACCCAGATCGAATTTACACCCATCTTCTGACTTCCCATGGCTTTTCTCCTTTAATCTCTGTGACATAGCGCGAGTAACAGCGCACGAAGGAAATACCTCGGGATATTTCCGAGCTAATGCATCAGGAGTAATGCAGGGAAAAGGAACACTGGTTACCTCAGGGCTAGCAAAAACTTTTCCTCCCGCCAAGTCATTCCCAAAAATAAACGTAAACGCTCTCTAACAGGAAGACACGGTCGCACTCCCAACAACAACGCCGCCAGTAACAAGGAGGACTCAATTTCAATCTCGCAGCAAAGGCACGCTCACAAAGCCCATCTCAAATCCCTGTACCAAGACACTCAACCAATAGAGCTCTCATCAGACAGCGTAATATTTCTTCTAAAAATAAAACTCTGAGCAGCTCCTGTGTCACGGTATCTTGATTGGTTTTCGCTGATTTGCTTTACCAACCAAAGATACAAAACCATCCATTATGAACGGCACATACCCCTTTCTTTACAAATATCAGCTTGTGAAGCTAATCGACTCCAGTCCTTCCGGAAAGTGCCGAGGACGCCATCAATAAACCCACCGATTTAGGTTACGCTTTTCTGAGTGCATTGCACTCTGCAATAATGTGTCCTGCTTCTTACAATAAAAACAAATAAGTGAGGACACCAGCTTAGAACTCTCCACTTTATCCACGTGACAAAGTGCGCCAGAATGGCGCTTCAAAGCCGGCGATTATTGTTAGCAGATGGAAGTTTCTGCACATGCAGAAACACGCTCTCTATGTGTAAGAACATACCATCAGCCAGGAAGCAGCAGCAGAACATTTAAGAACTTTTTTGCTCATTTAGATACGCTATAACACGTTTGGGTAAGCAGTTTTTAAATTCTTCCAAAAGAATCAGCCTCACGAAGATCCTCATAAGATTTTACTTTCATCAAGCACACCACCGATCAAACATTGATTCCTTCTCACTAACAAATTCAACATAGGTTTCATCATCAGTTTTCCGATGACTACAAAGTTTTGGCGATAAGCCTCAGGAACCAGTTCATAGATTTTTAGAACGGCAGCTTTTACCTGATCATAATCAAGAGACTCTTCCACTGATAACGAAGAATAAGCTTCTTGAGCCTTCCCTACGAGAACACATTGTAACAACATGGGCCAGTAATGTTTTCGCCATTTAAGGTTAATGGCAACACGCTCAAAAAGAGCAAAAACTTATCTACCTCTTTGTTCTCTAAAGGAGGAACAATACAATATTATACTTCACGTCAAATCAGGAGCATCAACTACTCTCTTTCACGAGCTCTCAGCTCAAGTTCTTTCAGGCGGCAAGCTTGTTCCATCTCAAGCTTCTTCAATTCAAGCTCAAGTCTCTCACGCCTCTCCGTCTTTCTTCTCACGATCCCATTCTTCCTCGCTTCTTTCAACTAAACTCTTTCATGCTCTTTTAGCTTCCAACTCCAACTTAATCTCTGCAGAGCAAGATCTTCTGAACTAACCTCAACTGGATCAGGATAATCTACCCACTTTTCTTCATCACCAAAAACGCCTTTGTTTATGCAACTAATCAACTAATAGAATCTGAAGTTCACGCTTAGATGAAGTATTACTAAAAACTAACTTTATAGTGAGCAGCAATTTTCATAAGATCAGTCCTATTAATCTGAAATAACTCTGCCTGCTTGGTTGGAAATAAACTCTACCGATTCAAACATTTTGGAAAACTAACGCCTCAACAAAATTACGAAGAAAAGAAAATTTTGAAAATTCACATCAGACCATTGTGACTCAATTACAAAGTAACTAGGAAATTTAAAAAAATCAAAATCTAACTAAATGCACCGAATTCATCCTGGACGAGCCCCCAAATATGCTACGCCTATAACTGATTTGTAGGTTTGCTTAAATAAAAACAAACAAAAAAATATACAGGCTGAAATATATAAAAGAGTCACAACACCCGATATGAATTTAAGACACTTCCATTTATTGAATAATTTCAAAATAATAAAAAAACAATTCACATGACTTATAAACTAAACATGAAGAATAACAAATCGCTGGTAGGAAACTAAAGAAGCAAGCCCCCTGACTACCCCTGTTCTCGGATTGCAGCTTTACCTGTCTGCCGACAAACAAAACAGAACGGGTGAGTCTTCCGACAACTACTTCCTTCCTCAGCTCTTACTAACTCAACAAAACATGAACTAATAAGATAAACTACACCGCTACTGATAAGATAATCAAAAAAAACATAAAACGAAATTGCTAAGCACAAAAGAGGCAATACCAGCCTCAAAAGAGGCAATAACGGAGACGCCTAAGAGAGACCGAGAGAGAGAGAGAGAGAGAGAGAGAGAGAGAGAGAGAGAGAGAGAGAGAGAGAGAGAGAGACCGCCATTTTCACCTGATGGCCTTTATATCCGAATCTCAATGACGCCACCACTCATGGAACGGAATTTCCCAACACCACCTAGTGGGCTCAATCATATTAAAGTCACAGATACACGTAACACCCATCCATACAGAATGGAGAAAAAAACCTTGGGAGAAACTAGACTCAGTTAGCCTGCTTCTCCTCTAACCGGACGCCCAGCACTTAACTTCCAGTTCAATTTAAAACGTAGCTGTGTCAGATAGCGTAAATGACTTTCTTTTGTTTGTGTTTCTTTGTTTGTTTGTTTGTGTGTGTGTGTGTGTGTGTGTGTGTGTGTGTGTGTGTGTGTGTGTGTGTGTGTGTGTGTGTGTGTGTGTGTGTGTGTGTGATCTGGTGATCGATCGGTCCACAGAGCGTCATCTAGGTGTTCTGGTCTCTGATGAACATAATCTCTGGGTGCTGATCCACCATCTAGTCTGATACAAACTGTGAAACAGATTAAGAAAGAAACAGGACTAATATTAGCGTAGATGCCATTCTTTTTTGATGATGTCACAAGTACATTGTGTTTTAGGAGTAGTGTTCCCGGTTCCAGCGGATTTAAATAATGCAGCCTAAAAATCCTTTAACAGATTTGAATAATAAAAAAGTGTGTGGTGGTGCTATGTGTAGGCTAGGTTAAAAAAGATGTGTCTTTAATCTAGATTTAAACTGGCAGAGGTGTGTCTGCTTCCTAACAGAGTTAGGAGATTGTTCCAGAGATTTGATATATTCTAGGTATTATAAAATGGCCAGAGTTTTGAGAACGCAGTGGACGTGCAGGACTATAATGTGATAAGAGCTCGCCAAGCATTGAGGAGCTAAACCATTCAGGGCTTTATAGGTAATTAATAAGATTTTAAAATCTATCCGATGTTTGATAAGGAGCCAGTGCAGTGTTGACAGAACTGGCTAATATGATCATACTTCCTAGTTCTAGTAACGACTCTAGCTGCTGCTTTTGGACCAGCTGAAGTTTATCAAGCGCAGAACAACCAACCAATAAAGCATTACAATAATCTAACTCAAGTCATAAACGCATGAATTAACATTTCTGCATTAGAGGTTGAAAGCATAGGTCGTAATTTGTATGTATTTTTAAGACGGAAAAACACAGTCTTACAGATGCTGGAAACATGGTTGTCGGAAGGAAAGATTGCTGTCAAACGGCACACCTAGGTTCCTAACTGATGAAGAACAAATTAACAGAGCAGCCATCATGTTAGACAGTGTTCTAGATTATTATATGTGGGCTTTTAGGTCCAATTATTAGCACCAATTATTAGTTTTTTCAGAATTTAGCATTAGAGTTACTCATCATCCAGTTTTTTATATCGACTATGCATTCTGTTAGATTCTCAATTTGGTGTGTATCACCAGGCTGCGCTGAAATCTAGAGCTGAGTATCATCAGCATAGCAGTGAACGCTAACACTATGTCTCCTGGATAATATATCTCCAGAGGTAACATGTATAGGTTGAAAAGTCCGTCCTAGCATTGAGCCTTGAGGAACTCCATATTTCACTTGTGAGCGATATACCTCCTCATTTACTGCTACAAACAGATAGCGGCAGATAGATATGATTTAAACCATGCTAAGGCGCTCTCTAATGCCAACATAGTTTTCTAGTCTATCCAAGAGAATGTTGTGATCGATGGTATCAATGCTTTGCTAAGATCTAATGCACTAATAATGAGATAAAAGCATGATCTGATGATAGAAGCTAGGACATTAGTAACTAGTCATTAGGTCATTAGTAGATGGAATAGGGTCTAACATACATGTTGCTGGTTTAGATGATTTAACAAGTTTGTATAAGTCTTCTTCTCCTATAATAGAGAAAGAGTGTAATTTTTCCTCAGGGATCTATAGCTCACTAACTGATGTGCAACTGTAGCTGACGGGTTGGGTAGAGTTACAATTAAAAAGATGAAAGAAAACAGTTTGTCTCCTTCCTGACCTGGGCACTAGTTGGTCAAGTTGGAACTCTAAGACTATATGCCATATTTCTAGATAGAAGAGCGGCACCACCCCAGGAGGGATGAAGACCATCTCTTTTCAACAGGTCCATCCAGAAACTGGGCACCACTTCGACATCCAGCCATTGAGACCCAGCAGTCTGCTGTAAATCTCATCACCCCGGTAGGCAGGAGGGGACCAGAGCATATTACATTGTCCGACATCGCACTAGCAAATTCACACAAAAATGTTCTTTACTTTTTTTTCCATTTCTTATGTTTATGTTTTATTTTTTTCTTTTTAAAAATATTCTTTACTTTTTTTTGTAATTATTATTTTTTATTTCTTATGTTAATGTCTCTAAAAAGCCACCAATTTGTGACTGGTTATTACAAAAACATTTTTATTATTATTATTATTATTTTTTACATTCTTTACGTTTTTGGATTTTTTTTTCATTTATGTTAATTTCACTAAAAAGCCACAGATTTGTGACTGATTCTTGCAAAAATATTCTTTACTTTTTTTCAATTATTAATTTTTTTATTTCGTATGTTAATGTTACTAAAAAGCCACAAACCTGTGACTAGTTAATTTTTTTAAATATTATACATAAATATGCTTTCCTTTTAAAAAATAGTATTATATATTTTTTTTTTTTTTCTTAATGTCACTAAAAAAGCCACAAATTTGTGACTAATTATTATAAAATTATTGTTTACTTTTTTTGTAATTATTTTTTTTTCATTTCATATGTTAATGTCACTAAAACTTTGTGACTGATTATTTCAAAACTATTCTTTACTTTTTTTGTACTACTACTACTACTACTACTACTACTACTACTATTTTCTGGAAGAAAATAAATAAATAAATGAATAAATAAACATCATCACCCTTATCTCTAAAGGAGTGCCCAGCCACCCTTCTGAGGAAAACTAATTTCGCCGCTTGTATCAGGGATCTCATTCTTTCGGGTCATGACCCAAAGATCATGACCATAGCTGAGAGTAACATTGAAGATCAACCGTAAATGACAGACCAGTACAGCGACCGCATTACTGCAGAAGCTGCACCTGTCGATCTCTCGCTCCATCCTCCCCCTAACTCTCCACCTGAGGCAGGAGCTCCCCACCAACCTGAAGGGGACAAGCCACCCTTGTCCGACTGAGAACCATTGCTTCAGGCTTAGAGGTGTTGATTCTCATCCCAGCCGCTTCACACTCAGCTGCAAACCGCCCCAGCGCACACTGTAGGTCTTGGCAAAAGCAGAGACGCTATCCTGTGGTCGCCAAAACAGACCCTCTCCAGCCCCCAGCTGCGCCTAGAAATCCTATCCATAAAAATAATGAACAGGACCGTGACAAAGGCAGCTCCTGTCGGAGTCCAACATGCACTGGGAACAAGTCTGACTTAATGTCGCATCAATGCCTGCTCTGATCATACAGGGACCGACAGCCCTTAACAATGGGCCCCTTACCCCAGTATTCCCAGAGCACCCCCAAAGGACACCACAAGGAACCCGGTCGAATGCCTTCTCCAAATCCACAAATCGCATGTGGACTGGTTGGGCAACTCCCAGGAACCTCCAGTATCCTGAAGAGGGTATAGAGCTGGTCCAGTCTTCCACGTCCAGGACAAAACCCGCATTGTTCCTCTTGAAGCTGAGGTTCCACTATCGGACGGATTCTCCTCTCTAGTACCCTGGCATAGACTTTCCCCAGGAGGCTGAGGAGTGTGATCTCCCAATAGTTGGAGATCACCTCCGTCCCCTCTTCTTAAAAAGAGGAACCACCACCCCGGTCTGCCAGTCCAGAGGCGTGTCAGCCAAGACAGCCCCACAACATCCAGAGACCTGAGGTAGTCTGGGCGGATCTCGTCAAGCTTCTCAACAACCTCAGTGACCTCAGCCAGGGTGATGGTCGAGTCCTCTGGGAGGATTGAGGAGATCCTCAAAGTATTCCTTCCACCGCCTCGACAAATTCCCCAGTCGTGGTTAGCAGGTAGAGACCTGCGCGGGACAGATTTTTCACCCCGCCTCCCGCAAGGTTCTGTCCCGCCTCCCGCAACAATATAGATTTTTTTTTTTCCTCCCCCTGCCCGCAATATTCAAGTTTTGTCCCCTCCTGCCCGCATGTAAACATTAAAACTGTGCACACATGACGCTCAGACCTGAAGTTCCAGACTTGTGGCTGCTGTATGCGAGTATTTTGCTGCATTTGTCGTGAGCTCGCAAAGGGAAGGTGTTTTCCATACCGTCGCATACTATAGAAAACATTTCCAAATATCGGATTTCCCTTTGTTTGGCTTTGTAGTTCTGTATGTTCCTTTCTTTAATAATGAACTAATATATGTAGCACTAAGCGCCCACGTGTGTCATGCTCTTCAGACATTTTGCCTCGGTGTGCGCCTCTATGGTCTTTGTTCCTCGCAAGAACCACGTGAGAATTTACGTTATTTTGAGTTGTTCTTGTTGCTTTTGTGCAGCAGATAAATAATATTTTATTTCTTTTAACAATTTAATTTTAAGATATTTCATTTTGCGGAGTCCCGCAAATAATTTTATTCTCCCGCAACCCGCACACACACGCAGGACCTTACCGCCCGCACCTGTGTTCACATATCACCGGCCCCTGCGCCGCACTGGGTGCGCTGGTCTCATGAGACCCGCGGTACTCCCGCTGGATTGCAGGTCTCTATTAGCAGGTTCCTGCACCAGCACCGTATGCGGTGTTGGCAGGGCACTGATTCCCTTTTTGAGGCGCCGGACGGTTTGCCAGAACCTCTTTGAGGCCGGCCCGATAGTCCTTGTTCATGGCCTTCCCGAACTCCTCCCAGACCTGAGACCAGAACCACCCGGCAGTGGTCTGCTTGGCCCACCGGGTACCTGTCAGCTGCCTCAGGAGTCCCACGAGCCAACCAGGCCCGAGTAGGACTCCTTATTCAGCTTGACGGCATCCCTTTCTTCCGTGGGGTTGCCGCCACGACATGCACCGAGACTTTACGCCACAGCCCGACGGCTGCATTGACCAAAGAGGCAGAGAACATAGTCCACTTCGACTCAACGCCCCAGCCTCCCTCTGATCCGGCCAAAGCTTCTGCCGGAGGCGAGAGTTGAAGATCTCACTGACAGGGTCTCTGCCAAACGCTCCCAACAGACCTCACGGTACGCTTGGGCCTGCCAAGTCTGTCTGGCCTCCTCCCAATCCAACTCACCATCAGGTGGTGATCAGTTGACAGCTATGCCCCTCTCTCACCCATACGCAGTTCAAGACATGCGGCCCGAGATCAGATGATACAACCACAAAGTCGATCATCGACTCTCCGCCTCTAGGGTGTCCTGATGCCACTTGTACTGGTGGACACCCTTATGCTTGAACATGGTGTTTGTTATGGACAGACCATGATTAGCACAGAATTCCAACAACAGAACACCACTCTGGTTTAGATCGGGGGCCGCTCTCCCAATCACGCCTCCAGGTGTCGCTAGCATCACCAAGGTGAGCGCTGAAGTCCCCAGCAGGACGATAGAGTCCCCGGTTGATCGCTTTCCAGCACCTCTCCCAAGGACTCCAAGAAGGCCAGGTATTCTACACTGCCATTCGCCCGTAGGCACACAAATGACAGTGAGAGTCCTCCCCAACCCAAAGTCGCAGGGGAGGCGACCCTCTCGGCCCACCGGGATAAACTCCAACACATGGTGGCTAAGCTGGGGGCTATAAGCAAGCCCACACCTGTGTGCCGCCTCTCACGAGAAGATGGGTTCCAGAGCCCAAGCTGCGCTGTGGAGGTGAGCCCAACTATCTCTAGCCGGTACCTCTCAACCTCCTGCAAGAACTCAGGCTCCTTCCTCCCAGAGACGTAATATCATCCATGTCCCTAAAACCAGATTCTGTGTCCAGGGGTTGGTGGGCCCACGGGAGGATGGCCCCACGCTGCTGCTTCTGGCTGTGCCCGCCACCAGGCGCTGCCGCATGCCGGCCCTAGCCCCAGGCCTGACTCCGCACTACCAGGCGACGCCAATGCTATTTTTGTTGTTCATAAGGGGGTGGGGTGGACCGCCTCTTAGTCTGGCTTGTCACCTAGGACCTGTTTGCCTTGGGATACCCTACCAGGAGCATATAGCCCCGGACAACCTAGATCCTAGGGTCATTCAGGCACTCAAACCCTCCACCACGTTAAGGTGGCGATCCTAGGAGGGGATAATTACTTTTTTGTAATAATTATTCATTTTCTTATGTTAATGTCACTAAAAAGCCACAAATTTGTGACTGATTACTACAAAAATTTTTTTTTTTCAAAAGTATTTTTACTTTTTTTTCATTTCTTATGTTGTTTTATTTTTTTCTTTTCAAAACTTTTCTTTACTTTTTTTATAATTATTTATTTTTCATTTCTTATGTTAGTCACTAAAAAGCCACCAATTTGTGACTGATTATTACAAAAAAATTTTTTCAAAAGTATTTTTACTTTTTTTTTCATTTCTTATGTTGTTTTTTTCTTTTAAAAATTTTCTTTACTTTTTGTAATTATTTTATTATCATTTCTTATGTTGTTTTATTTTTTTATTTTTAAATTTTTTTTTTTACTTTTTTATAATTATTTATTTTATCATTTCTTATCTTGTTTTATTTTTTTTTCTTTTTTTTTTTTTTTTTCTTTACTTTTTTTCCAATAATTATTCTTTTTTTTTTTTTTTTCTTGCTCTTATGTTTATGTCACTTAAAATCCACCAATTTGTGACTGATTATTACAAAAATATTCTTTTTTTTTTATTATTATTATTTTCTTTTTCAAAAGTATGCTTTACTTTTTTTTTTTCATTTCTTATGTTAGTCACTAAAACGCCACAAATTTGTGACTGATTATTACAAAAATATTTTTTTTTCAAAAGTATTTTTACTTTTTTCATTTATGTTGTTGTTTTTTTTTCTTTAAAAAATTTATTTACTTTTTGTAATTATTTTGTTTTCATTTCTTATGTTAGTCACTAAAAAGCCACCAATTTGTGACTGATTATTACAAAAATATTTTTTTTCAAAAGTATTTTTACTTTTTTTCATTTCTTATGTTGTTTTTTTTCTTAAAAATTTTTTCTTTACTTTTTTTAAATTATTTATTTTATCATTTCTTATGTTGTTTTTTTTTCTTTTTGTAAAGTTTTTCTTTACTTTTTTATAATTATTTATTTTATCATTTCTTATCTTGTTTTATTTTTTTTTTTTTTCAAAACTTTTCTTTACTTTTTTTGTAATTATTATTTTTTTTTTCATTTCTTATGTTAATGTCACTAAAAAGCCACCAATTTGTGACTGATTATTACAAAAATTCTTTTTATTATTATTATTATTTTTTAAAAATATGCTTTACTTTTTTTTTTTCATTTCTTGTTAGTCACTAAAACGCCACAAATTTGTGACTGATTATTACAAAAATAAATTTTTTTTTTTTACAAAAGTATTTTTACTTTTTTTTTTTCATTTATGTTGTTGTTTGTTTTTCTTTTAAAAAATTTTATTTACTTTTTTTGTAATTATTTTGTTTTCATTTCTTATGTTAGTCACTAAAAAGCCACCAATTTGTGACTGATTATTACAAAATTATTGTTATTTTTTCAAAAGTATTTTTACTTTTTTTCATTTCTTATGTTGTTTTTTTTTTCTAAAAATTTTTTTGTTTACTTTTTTAAATTATTTATTTTATCTTTTTTTCATTTCTTATGTTGTTTTTTTTTTTTTTCTTTTTAAATTATTTTTTCTTTACTTTTTTATAATTATTTATTTTTTGTATCATTTCTTATCTTGTTTTATTTTTTTGTGACTGATTATTACAAAATATTTTTTTATTATTTTCTTTTAAAAATTTTCTTTTTTTTTTTTTTTTTTTTATGTGTAATTATTTCTTCTTTTTTTTCATTTCTTATGTTAATGTCACTAAAACGCCACCAATTTGTGACTGATTATTACAAAAATATTCTTTTTTATTCATTTCTATTATTATTTTTTTTAAAAATATGTATTTACTTTTTTTTTTTTTTTTTCATTTCTTGTTAGTCACTAAAACGCCACAAATTTGTGACTGATTATTACAAAATTTTTTATATTTCTTTTTTTTTTTTTTTCAAAAAATTTATATTTTTACTTTTTTTCATTTCTGTTAGTCACTAAAAGCCACACTAAAACGCCACAAATTTGTGGACTGATTATTACAATTTTTTTTTTCAAAAGTTTTTTTACTTTTTTTTATTTTATTTCTTATGTTGTTTTTTTTTTCTTTAAAAAAATGTATTTACTTTTTGTAATTATTTTGTTTTTTCATTTCTTATGTTAGTCACTAAAAGCCACCAATTTGTGACTGATTATTACAATTTTTTTTTTTTTTTTCATTATTATTGTTATTATTTTCTTTTCAAAAAAAAGTGCTTTTACTTTTTTTTTTCTTTTTTTCATTTCTTATGTTAGTCTTTACTTTTTTTGTAAAACGCCATCAAATTTGTGACTGATTATTACAATTTTTTTTTTTTTAAAGTATTTTTACTTTTTTTTTCATTTCTTATGTTGTTTTTTTTTTTTTTAAAAAATTTTCTTTACTTTTTTAAATTATTTATTTTATCATTTCTTATGTTGTTTTATTTTTTTTTCTTTTCAAAACATTTTCTTTACTTTTTTTGTAATTATTTTTTTTTTTTTTCTTCTTATGTTAATATCACTAAAAAGCCACCAATTTGTGACTGATTATTACAAAAATATTCTTTTTTATTATTATTATTTTTTTTTTCAAAAATATGCTTTACTTTATTTTGTCATTTTTTTTTTTCATTTCTTATGTTAGTCACTAAAACGCCACAAATTTGTGACTGATTATTACAAAAATATATATATATTTTTTATTATTTTCAAAAAATATTTTTACTTTTTTTTTTTTTCTTACATTTCTTATTTCTTATGTTGTTTTATTTTTTTTTCTTTTCAAAACTTTTTTTTTGCTTGTATTTGTAATTATTTATTTTATCTTTTCATCTTGTTTTATTTTTTTTTTTTTTCAAAACTTTTCTTTACTTTTTTGTAATTATTTTTCTTCTTTCTTATGTTATTATCACTAAAAGCCACCAATTTGTGACTGATTATTTTTTTATTTTTTCAAAATATTGTAATTATTATTCTTTTTTCATTTCTTATGTTGTCACTAAAAAGCTACCAATTTGTGACTGATTATTACAAAAAATATAATTTTTTTTTTTTCAAAAGTATTTTTACTTTTTTCATTTCTTATGTTGTTTTATTTTTTTTTTTTTTTTCAAAACTTTTCTTTGCTTTTTTGTAATTATTTATTTTATCTTTTCTTATCTTGTTTTATTTTTTTTTTCTTTTCAAAACTTTTTCTTTACTTTTTTGTAATTATTCATTTCTTTCATCTCTTCTGTTAATGTCACTAAAAAGCCACCAAGTAGTGACTTACTTTACTTTCTAGAATAGTATTTTTAAAAATGTTATTTTTTTTTTACATTAATGTTACTTAAGAAGCATCAATGTTACATTTATGATTTACCTTTCATTAAGAATTTGTGAAGCACTAAGTAACTATGTTTCCATGCACTTTTTCTATGTTTTAGTTTCTACAGACAGCAGCACTCTGAAATATTACATTCTTTTCATTCTTTGTATTTTGCTGTCTGCCTGTGCTCTGATGTGCATGAAAACAGTCTTCGCTTTACCTAGACCTCCAGAGTATCATCCAGCGGTGCTCTTCCAGCTGCTGGAGCGCCAGCCGGTGAGCTGGATTACGGCTCAAACTATGGAAAATAAGGTCATGGTACGCTGGGAAGAGTTCAGAGAGAGCATGGTTAGTATCCTCACATCAAACGTAACAGTAAACGCCATCTGAACAGGAAAACTGAGTGCTCACCAGTGGATAAGGTGGGATCCATCTTGAGGTAGCCATGCTGAATGGCATCAAAGCTTTCAAATGGCAGATATCTGTGCATGATCTCAAAGAGCAGAACTGCCAGTGCCCAGACGCCTGCTTCTGCGCGCGTGGAAAACAGAGTGCATGAGGACCTCAGGAGGGGTGTATGCCTCTGATCCTGTTCAAAAAAAGACACACGGTTTCAGTGCTTCTGCACGCTTCTACCATCAACAACACAACGCCACACGTGATCATCAGCAGGACTCACCTTGGTATTCGCTGCTGTTAAATCCTCGCCGCGGATCAGACGAGCGCAGCGGAAGTCAATGAGATTGAGCTCCAGACTGTGGAGAGTTACCAGGATGTTCCTTGAGCGGATATCACCGTGATAAACTCCATGCTTATGGCAGTGTTTGACGGCATCAAGCACTTGATACATGAACAAGCGTGCTTGTGCTTCACTGATGGGGCCGTTGAACAAGATGTAATCCTCCGGTCCTGCAGGGTTCAGGGTAATCCATAATGAGAGTGAAGCTGCTCTCATTCTCCACCCACTGGTGTAGCCGAATGATGTTGGGGCACAAGGGAGCTTCTCCCAGCCGGAGCATCAGAGCCACTTCAGCAAGCACCGGTTTGGAGTGACTAGGCTGAGGAGAGACAAACACAAGATCTGTTAGTTTGCTGCCTTCTGTTCCAGCTGCATGTCAGCTACAGGTTATAAAACACACTTATTCTGCAGGTTTAGCCAACTTACAATGTCAAGATAGCGGTCCGCTTTGCGCTTGGGAATACACTTCAGAGCGACCTTCACTTTGTCGCTGAATAAATGTGTTCCCTCATAGACCTTGCCAAGTTCCTGAAGCGATCAAATGTCCCACTTCAAACAAAGACACAGTGGATCCTGAAAAGCACACAGAAACAGAAGATGGACTGTAAGTTCCTTTGATTGTCAACAGCAGAGTTGAAGTTAAAAGTTGATGTAATTTCCCAACAACAAAATGATGGCCAGTGAAAATTTTGAGTGGCTAGTAAATTTGGAAAAGTCTATAGCATCAATAAAGAGAAAATAAGACAGAGCAGAAATGACATGTTGCCAAGCGGTAATGGCTCACCTTGGGGCAAATCGATTTCTGGATCAGGAGACACTGTGTCCGTGTCTTTTCTGACTTGATCGACGGTGACACTGAACCGACCCGAACCAGACACTGGAGAGAGCAGAACTGCATCATGGGCCTCAATCTCGGGACATCTTCTTCCTCCTCAGGAGAGGACTGGAGGTCTGCAGAGACCTGGTCCTGCTCCTCCGGCAGAACGAGCTGGGATTGCTCGAGATGCGGCTCTGCTTTAGGAGGCTGGACTCTGTCCTGGTCACA
Source organism: Puntigrus tetrazona (assembly GCF_018831695.1). Classification (NCBI taxonomy): domain Eukaryota; kingdom Metazoa; phylum Chordata; class Actinopteri; order Cypriniformes; family Cyprinidae; genus Puntigrus; species Puntigrus tetrazona. The sequence continues at coordinate 50,538 of NW_025048249.1, read as the reverse complement.
GCAGGGGAAGAGCTGCTTCACAGCCTTACATGCTCTCCGGAAGAAGGCACGGACAGCTTTTTCTCTTCCTTCCTTTCTTAGCTTTTTCTGAAACACATGAAGAGCAAACCATTAGAAACATCCCTGACCACAGATTACTGTGAACTACTAATTAAACATGGAAACAGCACAACAAATGTCATTGTCAAATTATTAAGTCTTATTAAGTCTACCGTGTACATTTAATACATTACTATTGCATACTGTTTTATAATGTACTACAGTACGGAGATGCAGATAATTGGCACTTTTTGCAATAAGTTGTATAAATAACAGAAAATGGTGTCAATAGAATCCATTGCTATTTGCTCTTAGTGTAAACTGAATCAATAGCTAAGAAAATATGCTATTTTCCCTGCAAAATAACCTCTATTGCTATTTACACTTAGTGGAAACAGATGCTGCCAATTAATTATTGACAGACAGAAATAACAATAAGTAAAGTAACAATGGCTCACTGTGACTGGATTCAGAGCAGATGAATCTGGAACAGGCGCTTTCCTCGATGATCCTGGAGGAACACGGCACATACAGCGGCAGCTCCAGATCGGGCGCACACCTGCCCCGGCAGACACAGCAGCTCAGGAACAGCAGGATCCACGGCAGCTGATTTGACCTGGGACAGGCGCCCTCATGATCGCTCCAGATGAGCGCCCGTCTGAGCTGAGAGACTCTCCACTCGGTCCGGCTCAAGGAAGAACCGCCGCTTCACAGCTTTGCACAGCTTCCTGAAGACGACTCTCGCTTTCTCCTTCTTCCCTTTGATAGCTGTGCCTGGAATGAAGAAGAGAAAACAGAAAAATATTAGAAACAAACATCTCTAACCACAGATCAGAAACAGATTACTTTTCGACACATTTCTGACAGTGAACTGATTCAAGCTGAAAATAGTACAGCTCTAATAATGAGACATAGAAAAATCTGCAGTTAAGGTAAAGGCCGGTTTTACCTCTTATCGTGACGTCCTTAGTTGTGTTCAGAGTCTACTAACAGCTTAATCTTTTAAGTTTAACTGCTTCAAGAACTAGTAAGAAATGTCATGTAGCTTTCCACCTGCTAAACTATTTTATGAATAAATTTGCATTGCTAACAAAAAGTTTCTGTTCGAGTTTGCTCTGTTTACCCTATTGTTTTGTAATATTTATTGGCTCTATGAATTCTGGGGTTTCGTTATTAAACTGTTATAGATAGCCCATAGTATGACAAAAATATCTCTCTGAGCTGTTTGGCTCCTCTGGACGAGCGAGCATACAAGTTCATATTTTGCTGGAAAGCAAAGTCAAAAACTGAGCCAAAGACTGAGCTCAGACCGAGAAAGTAAAATAACACTACTTACTGCTGTTGATGTCCATCTCAGCTGCTGGGCTGTTCTCCATCGAATCGGTTGAATCGACACTTTTGAAACTCGAAGGTTTCGAAGCCCAGGCGGCTCGAGCGAGAGGCTTGCCCTCAGTTGTAGACATTTGTGAACAGTGTGAATATTCTGAAAAGACTGTCTGTAAATCGTGAATCTGAATAGTTTAAGTGAGTGGAATCAGTCGCTGCTTCTAACCGCCACTCAACTAGATACGCCTGCTGCCGTTAGAAGCGCGAGCGGGTCTTCTATAGCCGCTGCGTTGTGACGTCACATTGGAAGCTCACGTGCTTTTTTTTTTTTTTTTTTTTTTTTTTACCCATATGGGAGTGTTTTGAGAAGCTCACGTGCTGCTTTTTTTTTTTTTTTTTAGCTCGCCTTTCCACTCTGCCTTATATGGAAGCCCGCTTTCCCACTGAATAAAAAAAGAAAAAGTTATTGCGACTTTTTTATCTCACAATTCACTTTTTTTCTCAGAATTGAGAGATATAAAGTCAGAATTCTGCCTTTTTTTTCTCTTATTTGCGACACTTTCTTTCTGGCAAAGCGCCACGAGATGTGACTCTTACAGGACACGAGGATCCTTTTTTTATCATAAACAGAGCTTTTATCATAAACAGAGCACACCACCCATATGGAAAAGTTTTGTTAAAAACCACTGTGATTCTTATATGTTTCAACAGAATATTGTAAGGGACTTATATGTTGCAGAAATCACATATATAAAATGCATAATATTTCTGTATTTACTATCATATATGTTATATATGTCCTGCATATGTGTCACGGGTGTGATAGGCACGAGAGCAGACAATGCGCATCAATGAAAATAAACAATTTTAATCCACTTCCGGGATGAAATAAACGATATACATACAGGCAGGCGGGCAGATAGACGGAACAAAATCACACGCAACTATGGACGAGATCGGACAAACGGAACTGAAAACACAGGACTTAAATACACCGGGTTAAATGACTAAATTAACTACACAGCTGATGACAATGACAATTAACGAACTAAAGGCAGGGCACACAGAGCACATGGCACACGACAAAAACATAAACAAAGAGTCCAGAGACGTGACAATATGACTGAATCCTTATATATTTCCAAGATGTAAAAATATAGGGAAAGAATGCTAATTTAATATGAATGCCAGCCACATCTCTTGTGAGGCATATAAAACGCTGCAGAGCACAGAGCACCAGAGTGGCCACACAACAACAGTTTATTTTCTCAGGCAATCCATCTCAGACAATTGTGGAACACTCAACATTATTTATTTATCCAACACACTTATACTTAATTTAGATTTCAAATTTACACATAATATACAAAATTGTAACATACCTATAAATTAAAACGGTCAATTTCTATTGTTAGTCCTATTCCTATTCTTTTATTATGTCACTGCTATTTGTGTGACAGAAGCACAGTGGGGCTTCTGTCACAAAAACGGATTTCTTGTATGTCTAAACATACCTGGCAATAAAGCTGATTACTAATCAGTACAAGGAATTACTTCAGTCACGCCCTTGCAATTATCTTACAGTATCTTATCTTGAACAGCCCCATGTCTATTCAAGACAATTATAGTCATAATCTGTATATTGATTTTCAGCCTTACATGAAACACAACATTTAAACACACACAATCACACATTTAAATTACACAATTTTTAATAGAGTGTATTATACAAGGTTCAGCTGCATATTTCACATATCAATATTTTTCTTTCAAATCATCACCATTTTTTTTGTGACGATTTCTTTAACACAGCTTCTTTCACATTACTAAGTTTAGCTTATACAAGTAATTTTTTGTTACCTACAAACATAAAACAAAAAAAAAAAAAGTAATTCTTGTTCATGTCACATACTGTACAAAAATGGTTTTCTCTTATGCTATATTCTATATAATTTTAACCTCTTAATGTTTAATATTTAGTCACATTTAATCACTGATCTAGAAACATATTTGCCACAACTTCATTTATTTACAGTAATATGTCCTGATTTGTTCACAAACAACAGGACCAGCCTTTTCGCAATTAATGTAAATACATGGTCTCACAATGTCATTGCTGTCAACTGCTCTTTCAAACCCTGTAGGAAAATGAACAGTCTTCATAAAGGTCAATGATATTTTGACAGTACATCCTCGAACCAGCTTCTGCATTATACAGTTTCCAAATTTGCCAACTGCATATAGGTGATGTTGGTCATCACTGACACAGAGAAAGTATGACACTTTGAAAATACTGCCATCTTTCAATATCACAACAGAGTTGTTCCTTTTCTTTGTCTTTGTGTAATTTTGGCTGTGAATGACCTCTCCATTGACCACTATTCTGTTATAATACCTGCCAGTAGAGCTCCGGTTACATCTAGCAATGCATGCAATGCATTGACATCATTTTCAGACACCGACCTGATCTTTGGCACTCCAAGTGCAGTCGCCCCATCATATCTAGCATAGTTCCTTACATGATGTTTACCGGAGGTAATTTCTGTGTAGAATGATTTCATTTCAGGTGAGACATCATTAGTTGAGCAGGCCTTAGCGATGCGTGGCAATGCACGAGACCATGCTACCCTTTTTGCAAAGTTGCTGAGGTACTGCATTATTGCTTTTTACTTGCTTGAGCAAGTAGCCATTATAGTTTTCAAACATGAAAGCAGACTGGGCCCAGAGAGGACCCAAATTCTCAACACTCTTAGTCAAATGCAGGAGTGAATGCACATTGTAGGTCATCTGATCTTCGCCGCATAAAAGACTGAACTGATTTAACATAAAGTTCCAGAGCCTCATGAGCATGGTCAGTATCCTCTTGGCTAATGTCTGAACCCAGCAAAATGCTCACGCCCTCCACAAGTAAAGCCCAGTGGCAAAGATACTTGTTTGGAAGTATCCCCTCTTCAAGACAGACAAACAGTAATATAAGAGCCAGTTCTGCCACTCGTGAGCTTTCCAAAACCTTCGCTCAACAATAGACCGTGGGATTCTGGAAAAAATGCTTGGAGGCTTGATAGCTAAAAGATTTCCATCCACTCTTGCAGAGTTCAAACCAATATACCAGGGTTTATTGTAGCTTTTGGTATCAAACCATAAAGTGGCCATTTGCCGACAAACACCCAGTAACACACAGTGCATGTAATCAGGGACCATACCATTAATCAGGTCAAAATGGGGCAAATCCACAATTGGAGATGGCCCTTTTATACCCAAAATACTCTGTTCATTATTTTTGGCAATCTCACCTATCTGCACAGTTGTGTTGTGATCTCTACGTTCTGGCATCTCTTCCAAACAAGGATACACTCGCACAGTTCCACTGCCTTTTCTCATTTGAACACCTGAATGAAGACAGTGCCCACACCCATACTCTCCATTAAACTGCTTGAAATTTTGCAGCAAGGGTCGTGCAACAGCATCACATATGGCACATAATGCATAGACCTTTGTGTTTTTAAATGAGTGATCTACTGGATCCTGCCAATGAAGTCCCATTTGTCCAAGACTTTTGCATTCCTCCACAAAAGGTTTGAGGAAGCTATTCATCAGTGGTTTAGATGACCCAAACCACAAGGCACATAATATGACATTTTTGTCTCTTTCCTCTCGGGTAATTCATTAACAGAGCATAGTAAGGGCCAGATGCTGAATTTAGATGACTGGAACACAGGCACTCCATCACAATTAAACGAGAGGAAAGGAAAGAATCACTAACTGATTTCAGACATTTGTACAGCTTTCCATCGGAAATATCTGTTATTCCAGCTTTGTTTTGCTCATTGTAAATGTTTGTAATAGGTTCATTCTCCAAAAGAGCTTTTAAGTTGATCCTCAAAGGTATACAAATAAAAATTGGCCCAACTCTAAACTTTGTCTCACAGTTTTTATTGAGGAACAAATCTGACATTTTAATTCACTGTCCTTGGATGCTGAAAAGCCAATATAAGAGCTGCAAACACCACAATAATGATGGTATTGTGATTTGTCCACAAAATCTTTAAATGCCTTCTCTAGCATGTACTTGCTACGTGGGATGCTTGTAGTATCCCCACTACATAACCTTAACAGCTTCAGTAGGTCCTCCATTAAAGCCCCTGTTACATTGTGCTTCAAGGAAAATGCAAGGATGTTCAGCCAGCTGATGTCTGTGACATGGTCATCTGAGGAACCCAAGCGGCATGGTTAGTATTCTGTAACAAATGGAAAAGAATCAAAATAGGAGTGATCATAATCTAAGCGTGTACCAAAAGAAATGTGTTACAATTTAAAGGTTTATATATTTTTTTTTAAACTCATTTCATTTCAATTCATTTATAAAGCACTTTTAAAACAACAGAGTGTTGACCAAAGTGCTGCACAAAAGTAAAAATGCACATCTAAAAAAAAAAAGAAAAGAAACACCAGATAAATGAACAGTGCTTTATAAATGAATAAATTAAATTAAATTAAACTCATCAAAAATGCATTATGCTATGTACTGAATAGTCTTTACACATTTAGGGATAATGTACCTAGAATACAACGTAAACCTAAATTATATACAACCTTTCTGATTCCCAAACATAGTCTGGGACAAATTCCTTATTTACCTGCAACTCTGATGAAGTACCATTTCCTGCAGTCTCTGATGAAGGCCTGTCATCCTAAAAAGAACAACATTTTTAGGATATATAATTTGAACTAACAATAGCAAATATACCAATTGAAACATGAATAGCACTAAAACAGAAATAGGTCATGTTTACCTGTATTTGTCCAGATATAGGCTGCTCTGTCCTCAGTAGTAGATTGACCTGCAGGGGACAAAACAAACTAATAAATGTGAACACAAAAGACAATGTTATTTAAGAAATTATATATTTAAGAAATTATATATTTAAGTATAATAAGTATTGTAGAGCTGTCTATTTTCAAAAAGAGACATTTTAGAAATAACATAAATAAGAAACTAATATCATCGTTCTTTTGTTGATTTTGATTGCTTCTATATTGTTCTCATTGGTAAATCGCTTTGGATGAGTGTCTGCTAAATAAATTAATGTATATTATGAATGTAATTTAAATCTCACATTAACGTTTGGTGATTGTGACTCTTCTGTCCTTTGGGAGGTGTAACATATCCTAAAAGAAGCCAATACATCACCTTTAAAAAAAAATCACAACAATATCCTTTGGTAATATTAATATCCAAATGTCTTTTCACCTGTGTTTCTTTAGATGGTGAACCTTTTGTGGTTGCTGGTTGTAACAGTATATTGTCCTAAAAGAGGGGACAACATTATTAAATTATGTGAAAGAAAAACAGGACTATATAAATAGATTGATACCATTTACTTCAAAAATGTCTACCTGGAGATATGTGGGGTGAATTCTTCAGTCTCTTTTGGTGAGTGAGAAACATCATTCTAAGACAGGGCAGAAGGAAATATATAAAAACAGGGATGAAACAAAACAGTCAATTTAAATGATTATAAAGTTGATTTCCTTTTCAAAAGATGAGAAAACCTTCATTTTAATTATACCCTTTAAAACTTTTAGCACAATACACATACAAAATAGCCCCACTTTTCCTTTTTAAATGTCTGAATTATTTTAATACTTAGGACTTACATCAATAGTGTCACTCTGGAAAGTTTGTTCTTCCAAGTCCTGTAGATATGTTTTGATTTTCCTGTACAAATACAACATTGTAAAAGACAGTTTCACGACTCTATACTGCCTAATTACTATTTAGACTACATTACTCTAGATAAGTGGTTCTTAACCAGGGTCAGAAATTCAGTTTTTCCATTAGGAGGCGATGTTATTTTCCTGTAAGGGCAAACTTGATAATCACCTGAATGCTTGAAATAAATGGTTTAATGTAATGAATGCAATCAGAATACTTTAAACTGTTACCAATAACAAACTGTTGAAAACTATATAACATACATTAAAAAACTAAAAAGTAATATAGTTGCAAAATTATATATATTAAAAAAATCATTGCTCTTGTTAATTTAATAGTGATTAATAATTAATGTCGAATAATATAACACAAAAGACTGGGTGTCCTTGTTTATTGCGTTGCAAGCGCAAAACGTGAACAGAACTGTGATTGGTTATAAAGTTCAACCCTGCAAAAACAACCAATAAAGCAATCTGATTATCTAAACAGGATTGCGCGAAATGGCCATTTTCATTCATGAAATTAATATTCTTCAAGCACCCTTTAATTTCTGACCCTGTTGTCAAATTAATTTTTTTCTACATACATTTTATAACGTTGTATATTTTATACCATCGATATATATATATATATATATATATATATATATATATATATATATATATATATATATATATATATATATATATATATATATATATATATTTTTTTTTTTTTTTTTTTTTACCTTCTTTCCATCTGGTCCATGTACGTCGAGGTATCTTTCTTTCATCTTCATGGCAATTGTGAAAGCAATATGCTTTTCGTTTCTGCATTTTCTTCTTGCTTATGTAAAAAAATAGTATATTTTCTGAACACCTACGCGTAAGCAAAATATAAAACACGCTGATTGGTTGATGTTTGAACTGGTTGGCGGATCCAATGAAAAGCCAGATCGCTGGGTTATTTGGAAGTCAAGTACCCAGAGAGCGGCAACGGGCGTTTCTTCAACGGCTCACTTGATTGATTTCTTCAGTAACGTCACCAGGAGCCTAAGGTATGAATAATTTAACGATGCTTATCCAGGATTGTGCAATTAACAATTAATAAGCAAAGTATAGCTATATTTTCCTAGAATCCGTTAATGCTAAACTATCAGACCACAGTTGCAAGAGTTAACGTTTAACATTACGTTACGTTAGTTTGCTAACTTTATAGCTAACGTTAAACTTAGTACCTGAGCCTTAACGTTATATCGAGAAATGTCAACATTACACTACTATTTTTTGTGTACTATAAATGTAAGTTTAACAAGCAACCCTTTTTTAATTCCTAAGGTGTGATGAGAAAGTTTGCAGTGGGTCAGTGGAGAGGATGCTGGGATGTATAGCGAGGTGAAAACCGATGCCATACGTAAATATGATGACACCAAGATGGATGACGATGGATACCCACAAACGGACTATTCGGCTGCTGTGGAGTGGCAGAAAGGAAAAAAGCCAAAACATGGATGGCCAGTGTACATGGCCTCTATCAAATTTGTGAGCGGTAAGTAGACCTATGTAATGCATTTCTTTTACAGTATCAAGACCTATAAATGATGTGACTCTGTTACCAATAACATTTTTACATTTAGAAATTTTGTAGATAAATTCAAAGGATTAATTTAGCTTTTATTTCATGTTAATTTCCATTATTTCATGTTAATTTCCATTTAAATTTTTTAGTACTTAAGCTTATTTCTATTAATTGCCATGGCAACATATACATGGCAACAAGTATACTAAAATCAGTTTAAAATTTTCACTGTACTTTAAATTAATTAAATTACAAGTGAAATAAAATAAAGAATTAATTTAGCTGTCATTTAGTTTCAATTTCAGTTTCATTTAAACTTATTTCAGTTACTTGCCAAGGCATTTCTATTGTTTTTAAGTTTTAAAATGTTAATCTAATGTTTAGGTATATATTTATTTAACATACAATAACATGCACATGATTAATTACATGCATTAAATTAAAAATATTGTTTTCTTTACTTTGAAGTGCTCTGATCTCACCTCCCACTTTGAACTATTTTTCAGACAACCGATATCACACTAATGCTAAAATTAGAGAATTACTGGGGTTGGAGTCTGATGCAAGTAACAAGCCTCTGCCTAAGAAAAGGAGCTCCTAGTCCCACCATCAAGATATACAGATTCAGATGAAACTGATGTTGAGAATACACCGTAAGATTGTTTGTGTCAGATCACAATAATCACACACCATATACTTAAGTACAGAGTTTAAATGTTTGGATACTTAAAAAGGTCTTTGGTATTTTTAAACATAGGTCCTATTGATATTTAGAGCAGTAAAACCAGCTGTGGCAAACAGGCTATACAAAGGAAGTCTACATAGCAAGACAACAAAGTAACCTACTTTTTTGTACCTGACTATGTCCAAAATGTGGATGACTTTAAGATGGGAATAACATTCTTTGAGATCTGCCTCTCTGCCTCCCTTCAGATTCTCTCACTTAGGTATCTTCTGCTGTACAGTTATTTTATGTCAATATGTTTACATTTATAGAGGTAAGAAGACAAATGTGTGTCATTTTCCATGTCCTCTCCAGGGTCATATCCTTTAATAACATTTTTAAGCCTAGTAGCCTTTAAGTAAGGATAACTTTAATGTTGCTATCTTGCCACAGTTCCATTGTATAGCCTTTTCATAGCTGGTAGCTAGATACCTCACTCTAGCTTAAATTAATGTTTTGACAAATTAAAGGATTTTTCCATTGATATTTGATCTAGACTTAGTAAAGACCTCTTTATATACTTTACAAGTATATTGAAAGAGAACACCAGACCCTCATGGAAAAGATTTTGTCCACTTGCACTGAATTCATTTAGATAAAAAAAAAAATTCTACACTTGTTTCTTGTTCCTTGACAGAGCCAAAGAAAAGGACAGTGGTTCACAAACCACAGAGAAATGTTGCCCAAATGATTGTTGATCAGTATCAAGCCACAACCTTGACAGACACTCAGAAGAAGCTGAACGACTTGGAGGAGGAAAATGAAAAATTGAGAAATGACAATGAAAAATTAAGAACAATGCTTATTAAAGGCATGTATTGGTGTTATTGTCCTATTGTGCTAAAACATGCAGTCAGCATTTCAGACTTTTAGATTTTTATTGAACTGTTGTTTTGTTCCAATAATATTGTTTAATTTGGTATGTAAAGATGAGACAAACACTCTAATGGCATGCAATCAAAATAATTATTGGTAACTACATTTTTATAAAGTATATGACAAAAAACCCGAAACATTTACATTACATTTACATTTAGTCATTTAGCAGACGCTTTTATCCAAAGCGACTTACAATTGAGAATAGAAGCAGTCAAATCAACAAGAAGACACTGGATATAAGTGCTGTAGCAAGTCTCAGTTAGTATAGCTCAGTGCATAATTTTGTATTTTTTTATAATAATAGTATTAGTATAGGATAGAGTAGGTAATACTCTATCCTAAACTTATCCAAGCTACAACATTTGGTATATGTGGCTTTGTAAAATGCACCATTGACATTGCATTCATCGGCTTGCTTTACCATATGTACACAAAGGAGGTAGTTGAGTAGCTAAACTGGTATTAAAGATTGCTTTATCATATCTTATTTTGTTTGTAGAGCTACCAAATCTGGTTAATGATGTAAAATGGCCCTAAAGTCTCAGTGTTCGTCAACGTCGCCGGGTCAGCTCTTGACTTGGAAGTTGGACAGGGTTGCCACAGCGTATTACACACCCCATCCAACAGCCCTCCCACAGCACCGAAAGCAGCATCCACAGAACAGGTAATGTACTACATTAATTACTGAATGATGATTTGGTAATCAGTATTGCAGGCCTTGGAAACACTGTATAAAAAGCTTTTTCGTACTCTTTCTATAACAGGTGGAAATTTCTCCTGGATCTAACGTATTCATTGACAGACTGGCTTGGGCAGTGGCACAGAATGCGAACTCTGCCTCCTGTTTTGTGAGAACACTCCTGACAGCAGTGTTCCCAATTGATGTGCTCCTCGTGAGCAATCTTCGAGGAACATCCAAGGATTCTGGACCACAACGTCAGGCTCTTGACAAAATAAAAGTGGATGCTATCTACAGTAAGTTGTAAATCAGTTCAGAAAATTGTAATTATGTAGATTGAGCTCCATATTATATAGCTGCACTATGAGTTATATATTATTATCATTATATCCAAAGTGATTCACTGGGAGTAAAGTTTATGCAAACTGTCTTGTTTCAGGCCATGATAGTGACAGTCCCTATGCAGTGTTGGGCAGTAACACATTAATGTGCATGCTCACAAATTCCTCTCGATATAACACACAAATTAATTGTACACTTTAGCCATTATGAGTGATTCAATACACATACAGTACAGACCAAAAGTTTGGACACACCTTCTCATTCAAAGAGTTTTCTTTATTTTCATGACTATGAAAATTGTAGATTCACACTGAAGGCATCAAAACTATGAATGAACACATGTGGAATTATATACATAACATAAAATATGTCATATTCTAGGTTCTTCAAAGTAGCCACCTTCTTGCTTTGATTACTGCTTTCACACTCTTGGCTTTCTCTTGATGAGCTTCAAGAGGTATCTCCTGAAATGGTTGTCCCTTCACAGGTGCCAGGTTTAATAAGTGGGATTTCTTGTCTTATAAATGTGGTTGGGAGCATCAGTTGTGTTGTGCAGAAGTAAGGTGATACACAGCTGATAGTCTACTGAACAGACTGTTAGAATCTGTATTGTGGCAAGAAAAAGCAGCTTCATGTGTTCATTCATAGTTTTGATGCCTTCAGTGTGAATCTACAATTTTCTATAGTCATGAAAACAAAGAAAACTCTTTGAATGAGAAGGTGTGTCCAAACTTTTGGTCTGTACTGTATATTAATTGTGTTATGACAAAGATTTGTGAGATTGCGATGAACTACAAATTATAAAAGCAGAGCTATTTGCTGACATTCTGCCATGTACACAGCAGCCTATGCTTGCTTTAGTTAAAATGTTTTGTGAATGTTGATGTTTTAATAAATATATAACAGGAGAGTTTATGCTGGCATTTCATGTAAATGTCATGGATATTGCCACTGAAAAAAGTAATGCAACTAGTAATTTAACTAATTAATGTTTATACAAAGCAATCAGAACAGTAATATGATTACTCATAAAAGAAGAAAACTGTAATTTTATTACTTTTTCAGAGTAACTTGCCCAGCACAGAGCATGCACACCAGTAAGCTGATAACTCACTTTTTTTTTTTTTTAAATAATAAGTTTTCCCTGTTTATATGCTCATCAGTAACCTGACAATACAAGTAAGCTGTGTTTACATGACTTCATTCATAAATCAAGTTATTTTCCTGTAGTGACATCAAAATATAATCATTTGCGTATCTGACTCCCGAGTATTCCATAAATTCATCGGTTGTGATGTTAATTAAAACTTGCAAAATATCAGCAGGGAACTTGCAGCTTATATATGATCCTCTTATGCAGTTATAGATGGAGCATTGTGACTGAACCACTTCTACTTATGCTGCACGAGATGAGAACACACCTTTATAATGTTATTCGTCATGAAAAGTCCTTCTTTCTGTTCTGCAAGACGTTTGCTCTGTCTAGATGTGCTTAAATCTGCAGTAACGGTGCGCTCCTGTCATGAATAGCACACTTTAATAAGCCGACAGAAAGTGGGCCACTGCGTTTACATGCTACACGAAATCTGAGTAAGAGGCAAAAACTACCTGTTCTGACCACTTTATGCTTATGCCGTTTATGACATTACTACGATAAAAGAAAACCTGTTACCGCATTTACATGACCAAGTGTGTTTTCGGTTTATTAAGCATAATCAGCTTAAGAATGTGCATGTAAATGCCCTCACTGTCTCACAACTTTCTGGGGTTCCATTTGGGGATCTTCTAGGATCCCTAAACACTAGACTTATGTAGTCATTAACTGTAGGCCACCTTGCTTCCTAATGATGTTTTGCCTTTTTTCATTTGTCTCACAGGAGCAACATTGCAAAAGTGGCCTCACGTGGTGCCCTCCAGCATTGGTGCAGCCATCAATGCCAAATTAACAGAAATAAGAGGAAAGAAAAAAACACAAAAACATTCGAAACCTTGATGCTCTTTGATAACTGATGGCTATGACAGTGTGTATTTACTGTTGTATCAACTTTTGTTGTTTTTTTCCAGAGCAATGTTTTGTTTGCTATTTGAAATTTTATATTACTTGTAGTATAATTTAATTGTCATCTTCATTGAGTTTAAATAAATAAGCTGCCTCCAATGCAAATTTGTGTAAGTCATTGACTGAAATCCTATATGATTAGTATATGCCTACATATTTTAATATTGACTGAAATCATGTATGATAATTATATGTAGAGTTACAACAATATTATTGATGCAATATAAGCAATTAGATGGAAACATAAAACTTCAAGAGCAGGCACACAGTTTCCTATTAAAACAGTATAAAATATGTATGAAATATATAAAGAAACCTATAAAGAAACTACACAAAATGTAAATAAATCCTATATGACTTCAATTACACTAGCATATAATTTTATATAAGAACTTTAAATGATTTGTATATGAGTATTAGTAATTTCCCTAATTATTTTTAATATTTTTTCATACTGTTTTAATGTAAAATTCATATAAGAATTTATGCAGTTTTCATATATGACCCTAAAATCCCCTACATGTTTTATGTGTGCTTTTTAATATGAAAGTGGCCACAACCGGTCTGATTTTGTGTAGGACATATATTGGACTTGTATGAAACACAGAAGGTAAATCTGGCTGAATTCAGTAAGGAAGATATATGGTTGCTGTATATGAATTATACAGTTTTTTTTCATATGGGCACAATTACACTCTTTAAAAAAAATTAAACCATTATGTAAAGGTAAATGTATTTTGGTATGGGTTTTTAATGTTAAGTGCACAAGATTAGATGTTTCCAGGAGGGCAAATTTAAAATCTGATGTGTCTAGAAAATACTTAAATGTGTAAAAACATGACATGATTGATGTTTGAAGGGAACAAAACCCATTTAACACAAAGCAGGATAGAATTATGTTTAATTAAAAGGGAAATGGGAAATACAGGTTTTTTTAGGAATAAGTGATCATTCTGATATTTCAATCAATCGTTTTTATTTATATAGCGCTTTTAACAACACAGGTTGCATCAAAACACAGTACAGTATAAAGCAGAAGAATACAATGACAGGGATGTATAATGACGAGAGTGAACAATTTCTTATTAAATGCAGAGACGGTCTCTGTAATCAATTCGACGATAATCCCTAGAAGTTAAGTGTCCCCAACAAAGCAAGCCAGAGGAACCATAAACCCCATCCATACAGAATGGAGAAAAAAAAAACCTTGGGAAAACTAGACTCAGTTGGGGCCCGTTTCTCTCTGAACGGACGCCCAGCACTTAACTTCCAGTTCAATTTTAAACGCAGCTGTGCTGTGATAGTGTAAATGACTTTAGTGAGTGAGTGAGTGAGTGAGTGAGTGTGTGTGTGTGTGTGTGTGTGTGTGTGTGTGTGTGTGTGTGTGTGTGTGTGTGTGTGTGTGTGTGTGTGTGTGTGTGTGTGTGTGTGTGTGTGTGTGTGTGTGTGTGTGTGTGTGCGCATCAGGATCTGGTGATCGGTCCACAGAGCTCATCTAGGTGTTCTGGTCTCTGATGAACATAATCTCTGGGTGCTGATCCACCATCTAGTCTGGATACAAACTGTGAAACAGATTAAGAAAGAAACAGGACTAATATTAGCGTAGATGCCATTCTTTTTATGATGTCACAAGTACATTGTGTTTTAGGAGTAGTGTTCCTGTTCCAGCGATTTAAGTAATGCAGCCTAAAAATCCTTTAACAGATTTGAATAATAAAAGTGTGTTGGTGTGCTATGTGCAGGCTAGGTTAAAAAAGATGTGTCTTTAATCTAGATTTAAACTGGCAGAGTGTGTCTGCTTCCCGAACAGAGTTAGGAGATTGTTCCAGAGATTTTGATATTCTAGGTATTATAAAATGGCCAGAGTTTTGAGAACGCAGTGGACGTGCAGGACTATAATGTGATAAGAGCTCGCTCAAGTATTGAGGAGCTAAACCATTCAGGGCTTTATAGGTAATTAATAAGATTTTAAAATCTATCCGATGTTTGATAAGGAGCCAGTGCAGTGTTGACAGAACCGGGCTAATATGATCATACTTCCTAGTTCTAGTAACGACTCTAGCTGCTGCGTTTTGGACCAGCTGAAGTTTATCAAGCGTGCAGAACAACCAACCAATAAAGCATTACAATAATCTAACCAGTCATAAAGTCATAAACGCATGAATTAACATTTCTGCATTAGAGGTTGAAAGCATAGGTCGTAATTTGTATGTATTTTTAAGACGGAAAAACACAGTCTTACAGATGCTGGAAACATGGTTGTCGAAGGAAAGATTGCTGTCAAACGGCACACCTAGGTTCCTAACTGATGAAGAACAATTAACAGAGCAGCCATCAAGTGTTAGACAGTGTTCTAGATTATTATATGTGGCGTTTTTAGGTCCAATTATTAGCACCTCCGTTTTACTCATCATCCAGTTTTTTATATCGACTAGATATAAACAGACTGCATTCTGTTAGATTCTCAATTTGGTGTGTATCACCAGGCTGCGCTGAAATATAGAGCTGAGTATCATCAGCATAGCAGTGAAAGCTAACACTATGTCTCCTGATAATATATTTCCCAGAGGTAACATGTATAGGTTGAAAAGTAACGGTCCTAGCACTGAGCCTTGAGGAACTCCATATTTCACTTGTGAGCGATATACTTCCTCATTTACTGCTACAAACTGATGATTTAAACCATGCTAAGGCGCTTCCTCTAATGCCAACATAGTTTTCTAGTCTATCCAAGAGAATGTTGTGATCGATGGTATCGAATGCTGCGCTAAGATCTAATAGCACTAATAACGAGATAAAACCACGATCCGATGATAGAAGCAGGTCATTAGTAACTCTAATGAGAGCAGTCTCAGTACTATGGTACGGTCTAAAACCTGATTGGAAATCCTCGCAGATACCATTTTTTTCTAAAAAGGAACACAGTTGTGAGGATACTACCTTTTCTAGTATCTTTGACAGAAAAGGGAGATTAGAGATTGGTCTGTAATTTCCTAAGTCTTTGGGGGTCAAGATGTGGTTTCTTAATAAGAGGCTTAACTACTGCCAGTTTGAAGGTTTTGGGAACATAGCCTAATGACAATGATGAATTAATAATGTTCAAAATAGGATCTATGACTTCTGGAAGCAAATCTTTTAATAGTTTAGATGGAATAGGGTCTAACATATATGTTGCCGGTTTAGATGATTTAACAAGTTTGTATAAGTCTTCTTCTCCTATAATAGAGAAAGAGTGTAATTTTTCCTCAGGGGATCTATAGCTCACTAACTGATGTACAACTGTAGCTGACGGCTGCGTAGTTACAATTAAAAAGATGAAAGAAAACAGTTTGTCTCCTTCCTGACCTGGGCACTAGTTGGTCAAGTTGGAACTCTAAGATTATATGCCATATTTCTAGATAGAAGAGCGGCACCACCCCAGGAGGGATGAAGACCATCTCTTTTCAACAGGTCCATCCAGAAACTGGGCACCACTTCGACATCCAGCCATTGAGACCCAGCAGTCTGCTGTAAATCTCATCACCCCGTAGGCAGGAGGGGACCAGAGCATATTACATTGTCCGACATCGTACTAGCAAATTCACACACAAAAATGTTCTTTACTTTTTTCATTTCTTATGTTTATGTTTTTTCTTATTTTTTTTTTTTAAAAATATTCTTTACTTTTTTTTGTAATTATTATTTTTTATTTCTTATGTTAATGTCTCTAAAAAGCCACCAATTTGTGACTGGTTATTACAAAAACATTTTTTTATTATTATTATTTTTTTACATTCTTTACATTTTTTTGGATTTTTTTTCATTTATGTTAATTTCACTAAAAGCCACAGATTTGTGACTGATTATTGCAAAAATAATCTTTACTTTTTTTTTCAATTATTAATTCTTTTTATTTCGTATGTTAATGTCACTAAAAAGCCACAAACTTGTGACTAGTTAATTTTTTTAAATATTATACATAAATATGCTTTCCTTTTTAAAAAATAGTATTATATATTATTTTTTTCATTTCTTAATGTCACTAAAAAGCCACAAATTTGTGACTAATTATTATAAAATTATTGTTTACTTTTTTTAATTATTATTTTTTTTTTCATTTCATATGTTAATGTCACTAAAACTTTGTGACTGATTATTTCAAAACTATTCTTTACTTTTTTTGTACTACTACTACTACTACTACTACTACTACTACTATTTTCTCTGGAAGAAAATAAATAAATAAATGAATAAATAAACATCATCACCCTATCTCTAAAGGAGTGCCCAGCCACCCCACGGAGGAAACTAATTTCGCCGCTTGTATCAGGGATCTCATTCTTTCGGGTCATGACCCAAAGATCATGACCATAGCTGAGAGTAACATTGAAGATCAACCGGTAAATGACAGACCAGTACAGCGACCGCATTACTGCAGAAGCTGCACCTGTCGATCTCTCGTTCCATCCTCCCCTAACTCCTCCACCTGAGGCAGGAGCTCCCCACCAACCTGAAGGGGACAAGCCACCCTTGTCCGACTGAGAACCATTGCTTCAGGCTTAGAGGTGTTGATTCTCATCCCAGCCGCTTCACACTCAGCTGCAAACCGCCCAGCGCACACTGTAGGTCTTGGCAAAAAGCAGAGACGCTATCCTGTGGTCGCCAAAACAGACCCTCTCCAGCCCCAGCTGCGCCTAGAAATCCTATCCATAAAAATAATGAACAGGACCGGTGACAAAGGCAGCCCTGTCGGAGTCCAACATGCACTGGGAACAAGTCTGACTTAATGCCGGCATCAATGCCTGCTCTGATCATACAGGGACCGGACAGCCCTTAACAATGGGCCCCTTTCCCCGTATTCCCAGAGCACCCCCAAAGGACACACACAAGGAACCCGGTCGAATGCCTTCTCCAAATCCACAAATCGCATGTGGACTGGTTGGGCAAACTCCCAGGAACCCTCCAGTATCCTGAAGAGGGTATAGAGCTGGTCCAGTCTTCCACGCCCAGGACAAAACCCGCATTGTTCCTCTTGAAGCTGAGGTTCCACTATCGGACGGATTCTCCTCTCTAGTACCCTGGCATAGACTTTCCCAGGAGGTTGAGGAGTGTGATCTCCCAATAGTTGGAGATCACCCTCCGGTCCCCTTCTTAAAAAGAGGAACCACCACCCCGGTCTGCCAGTCCAGAGGCGTGTCAGCCAAGACAGCCCCACAACATCCAGAGACCTGAGGTAGTCTGGGCGGATCTCGCAAAGCTTCTCAACAACCTCAGTGACCTCAGCCAGGGTGATGGTCGAGTCCCCCCCCTGGGAGGATTGAGGAGATCCTCAAAGTATTCCTTCCACCGCCCGACAAATTCCCCAGTCGTGGTTAGCAGGTAGAGACCTGCGCGGGACAGATTTTTCAGTCCCGCTCCCGCAAGGTTCTGTCCTCGCCCCCCGCAACAATATAGATTTTTTTTTCCGCTCCGCCCGCAATATTCAAGTTTTGTCCCCTCCTGCCCGCATGTAAACATTAAAACTGTGCACACATGACGCTTCAGACCTGAAGTTCCAGACTTGTGGCTGCTGTATGCGAGTATTTTGCTGCATTTGTCGCAGCTCGCAAAGGGAAGGTGCTTTCCATACCGTCACATACTATAGAAAAACATTTCCAAATATCAGATTTCCCTTTGTTTGGCTTTGTAGTTCTGTATGTTCCTTTCTTTAATAATGAACTAATATATGTAGCACTAAAGCGCTCCACGTGTGTCATGCTCTTCAGACATTTTGCCTCGGTGTGGGTCTATGGTCTTTGTTCCTCGCAAGAACACGAGAATTTACGTTATTTTGAGTTGTTCTTGTTGCTTTTGTGCAGCAGATAAATAATATTTTATTTCTTTTTAACAATTTAATTTTAAGATATTTCCATTTTATGGAGTCCCGCAAATAATTTTATTCTCCCGCAACCGCGCACACACACAGGGACCTTACCGCCCGCACCTGCGTTCACATATCAAATTTCTTCGCCCCTCTCCGCACTGGGTTGCGCGGGTCCCTTGAGACCAGCGGTACTCCAGCGGGATTGCAGGTCTCTATTAGCAGGTTCCCACCAGCACCGTGTCATGCGGTGTTGGCAGGGCACTGATTCCCTTTTTGAGGCGTCCGGACGGTTTGCCAGAACCTCTTTGAGGCCGTCCGATAGTCCTTGTTCATGGCCTTCCCGAACTCCTCCCAGACCTGAGACCAGAACCACCCGGGCAGTGGTCTGCTTGGCCCACTGGTACCTGTCAGCTGCCTCAGGAGTCCCACGAGCCAACCAGGCCCGATAGGACTCCTTCTTCAGCAGCTTGACGGCATCCCTTTCTTCCGGTGGGGTTGCCGCCACGACATGCACCGGAGACTTTAAGGCCACAGCTCGGACGGCTGCATTGACCAAAGAGGCAGAGAACATAGTCCACTCGGACTCAACGTCTCCAGCCTCCCCTCTGGATCCGGTCAAAGTTCTGCCGGAGGCGAGAGTTGAAGATCTCCTGACAGGGTCTCTGCCAAACGCTCCCAACAGACCCTCACGGCACGCGTTTGGGCCTGCCAAGTCTGTCTGGCCTCCTCCCAATCCAACTCACCATCAGGTGGTGATCAGTTGACAGCTATGCCCTCTCTTCACCCATACGTGTCCAAGACATGCGGCCCGAGATCAGATGATACAACCACAAAGTCGATCATCGACCTCCGCCCTAGGGTGTCCTGATGCCACTTGTACTGGTGGACACCCTTTATGCTTGAACATGGTGTTTGTTATGGACAGACCATGACTAGCACAGAATTCCAACAACAGAACACCACTCTGGTTTAGATCGGGGGGCCGTTCCCCCCAATCACGCCCCTCCAGGTGTCGCTAGCATCACCAAGGTGAGCGTTGAAGTCCCCAGCAGGACGATAGAGTCCCGGTTGGATCGCTTTCAGCACCCTCCCAAGGACTCCAAGAAGGCCAGGTACTCTACACTGCCATTCGGCCCGTGAGGCACAAATGACAGTGAGAGTCCTCCCCAACCAAAGTCGCAGGGAGGCGACCCTCTCGAATCCACCGGATAAACTCCAACACATGGTGGCTAAGCTGGGGGGGCTATAAGCAAGCCCACACCTGTGTGCCGCCTCTCACGAGAAGATGGGTTCCAGAGCCCAAGCTGCGCGTGGAGGTGAGCCCAACTATCTCTAGCCGGTACCTCTCAACCTCCTGCAAGAACTCAGGCTCCTTCCTCCCCAGAGACGTAACATTCCATGTCCCTAAAACCAGATTCTGTGTCCAGGGGTTGGTGGGCCCACGGGAGGATGGCCCCACGCTGCTGTTTCGGGCTGTGCCCGCCACCAGGCGCTCGCATGCCGGCCCTAGCCCCAGGCCTGGCTCCGTACCAGGTGACGCCACGTTATTTTTGTTGTTCATAAGGGGTGGGGTGGACCGCTCTTAGTCTGGCTTGTCACCTAGGACCTGTTTGCCTTGGGATACCCTACCAGGAGCCCCGGACAACCTAGATCCTAGGGTCATTCAGGCACTCAAACCCTCCACCACGTTAAGGTGGCGATCCTAGGAGAGGATAATTACTTTTTTTTGTGTAATAATTATTCATTTTCTTATGTTAATGTCACTAAAAAGCCACAAATTTGTGACTGATTATTACAAAAATTTTTTTTTCAAAAGTATTTTTTACTTTTTTCATTTCTTATGTTGTTTTATTTTTTTCTTTTCAAAACTTTTCTTTACTTTTTTATAATTATTTATTTTCATTTCTTATGTTAGTCACTAAAAGCCACCAATTTGTGACTGATTATTACAAAAAAAAATTTTCAAAAGTATTTTAAATTTTTTTCATTTCTTATGTTGTTTTTCTTTAAAAATTTTTCTTTACTTTTTTGTAATTATTTATTTTATCATTTCTTATGTTGTTTTATTTTTTTTTCTTTTAAAGTTTTTCTTTACTTTTTATAATTATTTATTTTATCATTTCTTATCTTGTTTTATTTTTTTCTTTTCAAAACTTTTCTTTACTTTTTTGTAATTATTATTCTTTTTTTTTTCATTTCTTATGTTAATGTCACTAAAAATCCACCAATTTGTGACTGATTATTACAAAATATATTATTATTATTATTTTCTTTTTTGCTTTATTATTATTATTTTTTAAAAATATGCTTTTTTTACTTTTTTTCATTTCTTGTTAGTTTTCACTTAAAACGCCACAAATTTGTGACTGATTATTACAAAATATTTTTTTTTTTCAAAAGTATTTTTACTTTTTTCATTTCTTATGTTGTTTTTTTTTCTTTACTTTTTTTAATTTTCTTTACTTTTTTAAATTATTTATTTGATCATTTCTTATGTTGTTTTATTTTTTTCTTTTCAAAACTTTTCTTTTACTTTTTTGTAATTATTTTTTCTTCATTTCTTATGTTAATATCACTAAAAAGCCACCAATTTGTGACTGATTATTACAAAATATAATTTTTTTATTATTTTCTTTTTAAAAAATATTCTTTAATTTTTTTAGTCATTTTTTTTTATTTCTTATGTGGTGTATTTTTTTTCTTTTCTTTAAAAATATTTTTTACTTTTTTAATTATTATTTTTCATTTCTGTGTTAATGTCACTAAAACGCCACAAATTTGTGACTGATTATTACAAAAATGTTTTTTTTTTCAAAAGTGTTTTTACTTTTTTTCATTTCTTATGTTGTTTTATTTTTTTTTCTTTTTTTTGAAAACTTTTCTTTATTTTTTTTTCATTTCTTATGTTAATGTCACTTTTCAAAGCCACCAATTTTTGGATCTGATTATTACAAAAATATTCTTTTTTATTATTATTATTATTATTATTTTCTTTTTATAATCAAAAATATGCTTTACTTTTTTTTATTATTTTTTTTTTTTTTGTAATTTCTTTTTTTTCTATGTTAGTCACTAAAACGCCACAAATTTGTGACTGATTATTACATTTTTTTTTTTATTATTTTTTAAAAGTATTTTTACTTTTTTCATTTCTTATGTTGTTTTTTTTCTTTAAAAATTTTTGACTTTTTTTAAATTATTTATTTTATCATTTCTTATGTTGTTTTATTTTTTTCTTTTCAAAACTTTTTCTTTACTTTTTTTGTAATTATTTTTCTTCATTTCTTATGTTAATATCACTAAAAAGCCACCAATTTGTGACTGATTATTACAAAAATATTCTTTTTTTATTATTATTATTTTCTTTTCAAAAATATGCTTTACTTTTTTGTCATTTTTTTTCATTTCTTATGTTAGTCACTAAACGCCACAAATTTGTGACTTATTATTACAAAAAAGTATATATATATTTTTTTTCAAAAATATTTTTACTTTTTTCATTTCTTATGTTGTTTTATTTTTTTCTTTTCAAAACTTTTCTTTGCTTTTTTTGTAATTATTTATTTCTTATTTAATCTTTTGTGATGTTGTTTTATTTTTTTTTTTTTCAAAACTTTCTTTACTTTTTTTGTAATTATTCATTTTTTTCATTTCTTATGTTTATTATCACTAAAAATGCCACCAATTTGTGACTGATTATTACAATTTTTTTGTTTATTATTATTATTATTATTTTCTTTTCAAAAATATGCTTTACTTTTTTGTCTTTTTTTTTCATTTCTTATGTTAGTCACTAAAACGCCACAAATTTGTGACTGATTATTACAATTTTTTTTTTATTATTATTATTTTCAAAAGTATTTTTACTTTTTTTCATTTCTTATGTTGTTTTTTCTTTTTAAAAATTTTCTTTACTTTTTTTTTTCAAATTATTTATTTTATCATTTCTTATTATGTTTTTTTTTTCTTTTCAAAACTTTTCTTTACTTTTTAATTAATTTTTTTTCATTTCTTATGTTAATGTCACTAAAAAGCCACCAATTTGTGACTGATTATTACAAAAATATTCTTTTTTTATTATTATTATTTTCTTTTCAAAAATATGCTTTACTTTTTTTTTTTTTCATTTTTTTTTTCATTTCTTATGTTAGTCACTTTTTTTTTTTTTTTTTCAAAAGTTTTTGGACTGATTATTACAAAATATATATATATTTTTTTCAAAAGTATTTTATCTTGTTTTATTTTTTTTTTTTCAAAACTTTTCTTTACTTTTTTTTGTAATTATTATTCTTTTTTTTCATTTCTTATGTTAATGTCACTAAAAGCCACCAATTTGTGACTGATTATTACAAAAATATATTTTTTTTTTTTTTTACAAAAGTATTTTTACTTTTTTTCATTTCTTATGTTGTTTTATTTTTTTCTTTTCAAAACTTTTCTTTGCTTTTTGTAATTATTTATTTTATCTTTTCTTATCTTGTTTTATTTTTTTCTTTTCAAAACTTTTCTTTACTTTTTTGTAATTATTCATTTCTTTCATCTCTTATGTTAATGTCACTAAAAAGCCACCAAGTAGTGACTTACTTTACTTTCTAGAATAGTATTTTTAAAAATGTTATTTTCTTTTTTACATTAATGTTACTTAAAGAAGCATCAATGTTACATTTATGATTTACCTTTCATTAAGAATTTGTGAAGCACTAAGTAACTATGTTTCCATGCACTTTTTCTATGTTTTAGTTTCTACAGACAGCAGCACTCTGAAATATTACATTCTTTTCATTCTTTGTATTTTGCTGTCTGCCTGTGCTCTGATGTGCATGAAAACAGTCTTCGCTTTACCTAGACCTCCAGAGTATCATCCAGCGGTGCTCTTCCAGCTGCTGGAGCGTCAGCCGGTGAGCTGGATTACGGCTCAAACTATGGAAAATAAGGTCATGGTACGCTGGGAAGAGTTCAGAGAGAGCATGGTTAGTATCCTCACATCAAACGTAACAGTAAACGCCATCTGAACAGGAAAACTGAGTGCTCACCAGTGGATAAGGTGGGATCCATCTTGAGGTAGCCATGCTGAATGGCATCAAAGCTTTCAAATGGCAGATATCTGTGCATGATCTCAAAGAGCAGAACTGCCAGTGCCCAGACGTCTGCTTCTGCGGCGTGGAAAACAGAGTGCATGAGGACCTCAGGAGGGGCCTCTGATCCTGTTCAAAAAAGACACACGGTTTCAGTGCTTCTGCACGCTTCACCATCAACAACACAACGTCACGTGATCATCAGCAGGACTCACCTTGGTATTCACTGCTGTTAAATCCTCGCTCGCGGATCAGACGCGCGCAGCGGAAGTCAATGAGATTGAGCTCCAGACTGTGGAGAGTTACCAGGATGTTCCTGAGCGGATATCACCGTGATAAACTCCATGCTTATGGCAGTGTTTGACGGCATCAAGCACTTGATACATGAACAAGCGCGTGCTTGTGCTTCACTGATGGGGCCGTTGAACAAGATGTAATCCTCCAAGGTCCTGCAGGGTTCAGGGTAATCCATAATGAGAGTGAAGCTGCTCTCATTCTCCACCCACTGGTGTAGCCGAATGATGTTGGGGCACAAGGGAGCTTCTCCCAGCCGGAGCATCAGAGCCACTTCAGCAAGCACCGGTTTGGAGTGACCAGGCTGAGGAGAGACAAACACAAGATCTGTTAGTTTGCCGTCTTCTGTTCCAGCTGCATGTCAGCTACAGGTTATAAAACACACTTATTCTGCAGGTTTAGCCAACTTACAATGTCAAGATAGCGGTCCGCTTTGCGCTTTGGGAATACACTTCAGAGCGACCTTCACTTTGTCGCTGAATAAATGTGTTCCCTCATAGACCTTGCCAAGTTCCCGGCGATCAAATGTCCCACTTCAAACAAAGACACAGTGGATCCTGAAAAGCACACAGAAACAGAAGATGGACTGTAAGTTCCTTTGATTGTCAACAGCAGAGTTGAAGTTAAAAGTTGATGTAATTTCCCAACAACAAAATGATGGCCAGTGAAAATGTTGAGTGGCTAGTAAATTTGGAAAAGTCTATAGCATCAATAAAGAGAAAATAAGACAGAGCAGAAATGACATGTTGCCAAGCGGTAATGGCTCACCTTGGGGCAAATCGATTTCTGGATCAGGAGACACTGTGTCCGGTGTCTTTTCTGACTTGATCGACGGTGACACTGAACGGACCCGGAACCAGACACTGGAGAGCAGAACTGCATCATGGGCCTCAATCTCGGGGACATCTTCTTCCTCCTCAGGAGAGGACTGGAGGTCTGCAGAGACCTGGTCCTGCTCCTCCGGCAGAACGAGCTGGGATTGCTCTTCGAGATGCGGCTCTGCTTTAGGAGGCTGGACTCTGTCCTGGTCACAGCAGGGGAAGAGCTGCTTCACAGCCTTACATGCTCTCCGGAAGAAGAAGGCACGGACAGCTTTTCTCTTCCTTCCTTTCTTAGCTTTTTCTGAAACACATGAAGAGCAAACCATTAGAAACATCCCTGACCACAGATTACTGTGAACTACTAATTAAACATGGAAACAGCACAACAAATGTCATTGTCAAATTATTAAGTCTTATTAAGTCTACTGTGTACATTTAATACATTACTATTGCATACTGTTTTATAATGTACTACAGTACGGAGATGCAGATAATTGGCACTTTTGCAATAAGTTGTATAAATAACAGAAAATGGTGTCAATAGAATCCATTGCTATTTGCTCTTAGTGTAAACTGAATCAATAGCTAAGAAAATATGCTATTTTCACTGCAAAATAACCTCTATTGCTATTTACACTTAGTGGAAACAGATGCTGCCAATTAATTATTGACAGACAGAAATAACAATAAGTAAAGTAACAATGGCTCACTGTGACTCGGATTCAGAGCAGATGAATCTGGAACAGGCGTTTCCTCGATGATCCTGGAGGAACACGGCACATACAGCGGCAGCTCCAGATCGGCGCACACCTGCCCCGCAGACACAGCAGCTCAGGAACAGCAGGATCCACGGCAGCTGACGGACCTGGGACAGGCGTCCCCTCATGATCGTCTCAGATGAGCGTCCGTCTGAGCTGAGAGACTCTCCACTCGTCCGGCCAGCGGAAGAACCGCCGCTTCACAGCTTTGCACAGCTTCCTGAAGATTTACTCGCTTTCTCCTTCTTCCCTTTGATAGCTGTGCCTGGAATGAAGAAGAGAAAACAGAAAAATATTAGAAACAAACATCTCTAACCACAGATCAGAAACAGATTACTTTTCGACACATTTCTGACAGTGAACTGATTCAAGCTGAAAATAGTACAGCTCTAATAATGAGACATAGAAAAATCTGCAGTTAAGGTAAAGGCCGGTTTTACCTCTTATCGTGACGCCTTAGTTGTGTTCAGAGTCTACTAACAGCGAATCTTTTAAGTTTAACTGCTTCAAGAACTAGTAAGAAATGTCATGTAGCTTTCCACCTGCTAAACTATTTTATGAATAAATTTGCATTGCTAACAAAAAGTTTCTGTTCGAGTTTGCTCTGTTTACCCTATTGTTTTGTAATATTTATTGGCTCTATGAATTCTGGGGTTTCGTTATTAAACTGTTATAGATAGCCCATAGTATGACAAAAATATCTCTCTGAGCTGTTTGGCTCCTCTGACGAGCGAGCATACAAGTTCATATTTTGCTGGAAAGCAAAGTCAAAAACTGAGCCAAAGACTGAGCTCAGACCGAGAAAGTAAAATAACACTACTTACTGCTGTTGATGTTCATCTCAGCTGCTGGGCTGTTCTCCATCGAATCGTTTGAATCGACACTTTTGAAACTCGGGTTTCAAGCCCAGGCGGCTCGAGCGAGAGGCTTGCCCTCAGTTGTAGACATTTGTGAACAGTGTGAATATTCTGA
Source organism: Puntigrus tetrazona (assembly GCF_018831695.1). Lineage (NCBI taxonomy): Eukaryota > Metazoa > Chordata > Actinopteri > Cypriniformes > Cyprinidae > Puntigrus > Puntigrus tetrazona. Next base: position 23,455 of record NW_025048249.1, on the reverse strand, counting down.
AAAGACTGTCTGTAAATCGTGAATCTGAATAGTTTAAGTGAGTGGAATCAGTCGCTGCTTCTAACCGCTCACTCAACTAGATACGCGTCTGCCGTTAGAAGCGCGAGCGGGGTCTTCTATAGCGTCTGCGTTGTGACGTCACATTGGAAGCTCACGTGCTTTTTTTTTTTTTTTTTCAGAAGCTCACGTGCTGCTTTTTTTTTTTTTTTTTTTTTAGCTCGCCTTTCCACTCTGCTTTATATGGAAGCCCGTTTCCGCCACTGAATAAAAAAAGAAAAAAGTTATTGCGACTTTTTTATCTCACAATTCACTTTTTTTTTCTCAGAAATGCGAGATATAAAGTCAGAATTCTGCCTTTTTTTTCTCTTATTTGCGACACTTTCTTTCTGGCAAAGCGCCACGAGATGTGACTCTTACAGGACACGAGGATCCTTACTTTTTTTATCATAAACAGAGCTTTTATCATAAACAGAGCACACCACAATTACACTCTTTAAAAAAAATTAAACCATTATGTAAAGGTAAATGTATTTTGGTATGGGTTTTTAATGTTAAGTGCACAAGATTAGATGTTTCCAGGAGGGCAAATTTAAAATCTGATGTGTCTAGAAAATACTTAAATGTGTAAAAACATGACATGATTGATGTTTGAAGGGAACAAAACCCATTTAACACAAAGCAGGATAGAATTATGTTTAATTAAAAGGGAAATGGGAAATACAGGTTTTTTTTAGGAATAAGTGATCATTCTGATATTTCAATCAATCGTTTTTATTTATATAGCGCTTTTAACAACACAGGTTGCATCAAAACACAGTACAGTATAAAGCAGAAGAATACAATGACAGGGATGTATAATGACGAGAGTGAACAATTTCTTATTAAATGCAGAGACGGTCTCTGTAATCAATTCAACGGTAATCCCTAGAAGTTAAGTGTCCCCAACAAAGCAAGCCAGAGGAACCATAAACCCCATCCATACAGAGTGGAGAAAAAAAAACCTTGGGAAAAACCAGACTCAGTTGGGGCCCGTTCTCCTCTGAACGGACGCCCAGCACTTAACTTCCAGTTCAATTTTAAACGCAGCTGTGTCAGATAGCGTAAATGACTTAGTGAGTGAGTGAGAGTGAGAGTGAGTGAGTGAGTGAGTGAGTGTGTGTGTGTGTGTGTGTGTGTGTGTGTGTGTGTGTGTGTGTGTGTGTGTGTGTGTGTGTGTGTGTGTGTGTGTGTGTGTGTGTGTGTGTGTGTGTGTGCGTGCGTGCGTGCGTGTGTGTGTGTGTGTGCGCATCAGGATCTGGTGATCGGTCCACAGAGCTCATCTAGGTGTTCTGGTCTCTGATGAACATAATCTCTGGGTGCTGATCCACCATCTAGTCTGGATACAAACTGTGAAACAGATTAAGAAAGAAACAGGACTAATATTAGCGTAGATGCCATTCTTTTTATGATGTCACAAGTACATTGTGTTTTAGGAGTAGTGTTCCCGGTTCCAGCGGATTTAAATAATGCAGCCTAAAAATCCTTTAACAGATTTGAATAATAAAAAGTGTGTTGGTGTGCTATGTGTAGGCTAGGTTAAAAAAAGATGTGTCTTTAATCTAGATTTAAACTGGCAGAGTGTGTCTGCTTCCCGAACAGAGTTAGGGAGATTGTTCCAGAGATTTTGATATTCTAGGTATTATAAAATGGCCAGAGTTTTGAGAACGCAGTGGACGTGCAGGACTATAATGTGATAAGAGCTCTGCTCAAGTATTGAGGAGCTAAACCATTCAGGGCTTTATAGGTAATTAATAAGATTTTAAAATCTATCCGATGTTTGATAAGGAGCCAGTGCAGTGTTGACAGAACTGGCTAATATGATCATACTTCCTAGTTCTAGTAACGACTCTAGCTGCTGCGCGTTTTGGACCAGCTGAAGTTTATCAAGCGTGCAGAACAACCAACCAATAAAGCATTACAATAATCTAACCTCGAAGTCATAAACGCATGAATTAACATTTCTGCATTAGAGGTTGAAAGCATAGGTCGTAATTTGTATGTATTTTTAAGACGGAAAAACACAGTCTTACAGATGCTGGAAACATGGTTGTCAAAGGAAAGATTGCTGTCAAACGGCACACCTAGGTTCCTAACTGATGAAGAACAATTAACAGAGCAGCCATCAAGTGTTAGACAGTGTTCTAGATTATTATATGTGGCGTTTTTAGGTCCAATTATTAGCACCTCCGTTTTTTCAGAATTTAGCATTTAGAAGTTGCTCATCATCCAGTTTTTTATATCGACTATGCATTCTGTTAGATTCTCAATTTGGTGTGTATCACCAGGCTGCGCTGAAATATAGAGCTGAGTATCATCAGCATAGCAGTGAAAGCTAACACTATGTCTCCTGATAATATATTTCCCAGAGGTAACATGTATAGGTTGAAAAGTAACGGTCCTAGCATTGAGCCTTGAGGAACTCCATATTTCACTTGTGAGCGATATACTTCCTCATTTACTGCTACAAACTGATGATTTAAACCATGCTAAGGCGCTTCCTCTAATGCCAACATAGTTTTCTAGTCTATCCAAGAGAATGTTGTGATCAATAGTATTGAATGCTGCGCTAAGATTCCATTATCGGAGACTCCATTATCAGAAACGTCAGGAGCAGAACGACAACTACATGCTGCTTTCCTCAAGCGACCGTCTCTGATGTAAACTATGGACTTCAGAATGTTCTAATGAAGCACAAGACTGCAAAACGAGTCATCATCCATGTGGGGAAGAATGACATTCGTAAGGAGCAATCAGAACTCCTGAAGAGGGACTTCAGTGAACTTATCGAAACACTTCAAAGAGTTGAAGTCCAGTCGTTCATCAGTGGACCACTCCCAGCAAGGGGAACAAACATGTTCTCACGGTTGCTTGGACTGAATACTTGGCTACAAAGAACCTGCAGTCAAAAAGGAGTCAACTTCATCGACAACTTCAATCTGTTCTGGGGACACAGACAACTGTTTAAACTGGATGGCCTTCACCCAAACAAACTTGGTGCGAGAGTGTTAAAGGACAACATCTATTTTTCACTCCGTCATCCATCAGCAGAGTCTGCCAGTCCACTCAACATGAATGGCACACACACACCTGGACAAAGTATGGATGACGACAGGACTTCATATCAGCCTCAGAGTCATCATCTGGTCGACACATCCCACAAGGACACTGAAAACACCACAGAGCCACAACAAGCACTGTTTGTGGACACTATCACGGTTGAGCCCTGCCCGCAGAGCCCATCACAGACACAATGTGACGCACAACAACGGCTCCAGGACTCAGAGCCGAAGGACGACTCTCTGGTAATCAGCCAGGAAGCCAGGACAGCATAATTCTGCCACGGAAACACCAATGCTCTGTTTACCAGAGACATTATCCCTCTCTCAAGCATCGCCACTTCCCAGCTTCTCACAAAAAATGGAGGAACTGGTGGCTAAAACCAGACTCTCCCACTCCTTTGCTGCGAGCCCCAGTTATCAACTACAAAGCGGCGGGCACCACCGCCTCCAAGGCCGCTGGGCCCAGCTCGCCCTCCTCCAGCGAGCTCTTCGGCCGCTGCGACAACGCCAGGCCATCCCTCCTCCATCTGCAGCTGGTAAAGCAAAAACAACTGATAACAGCTCTCAGTGATGTGTTTCGGGTCCCACCAACTACAGCAAAAACTTTCAGGGATGTTTAGAAAACAAGCGGGAACCCAGTGTGTCTCTCACTATCTCCGTCTTATTACAGGATAGAAAGTCTAAGGCCTTTTCAAGGCGTACAGCTGACAAATCTAATCTGTGGCCCATTAGACAACAAACTCAGACTTCTATAGAAACAAAAAGTACTACCATCAAGCTAGCATTATTAAATGTTCGATCACTAAAAACAAATCATTTGTGATCAATGATTTAATAATTACAAACAATCTGGATTTTATGTTTCTAAATGAAACATGGCTTGAAGAAAGCTGCAGTGCAACAGTGCTCAATGAAACAGCCCCTCCCAACTTCACTTATATGAATGTTTGCAGAGTTGACGAGAGAGGGGGTGGGGTTACTGCTCTCTTTAAAGATGTCTTTCAGTGCAGACAAGTGTCATTTGGTCAGTACTTGTCATTTGAATATCTAGGGATTGTGTTGAAAGGTGCTCCACGCATCCTGTTTATCATTATTTACAGGCCTCCAAAATATTCTCCAGCCTTTGTTGAAGAGTTCACAGAATTGTTATCAATGATTTGTTCAGAATTTGACTGTTTTGTGATTGCAGGGGATTTTAATATCCACATAGAAAATGCAGAAATCAAAACTACAAAAGAATTTGTAACCGTTTTAAACACTTTTGAGCTGATTCAGCATGTGCATGGACCTACACATCACCATGGGCACACGCTAGATTTACTCATTAGTAAGGGTTTACAGCTTTCGTCCATTGTTATCAAGGATGTAGCACTGTCTGATCACTTCTGTATTTTCTTTGATATATTGATCTCTGCTACCACTGAATCCAGATCTGTCACTGTCAGAAAGAGATGCATTAATGAGAACACAAGTGTGCTATTTATGAAGGCTGTTTCTTCAATGCCAAGCATTTCTGCCGACTGCGTTGATCTTCTCCTAGAGTCCTTTGACTCAAAAGTTAAGAATGTCATGGATGACATTGCACCTGTGAAAGTCAGTAAGAAGACTGGCAGACAAAAGTCATGTTGGAGAAAATCAACAGCAGTGCAGATCATGAAAAGGCAATGCAGAAAGGCTGAGCGGACGTGGCGGAAGACAAAACTTGAAATCCACTATAGCATCTATAAAGACAGCCTGCATGCTTTTAATGTGGAATTAGCCACAGCACGACAGAAGTTTTCTCAAACCTTATAAATAGTAACCTGAACAACACCCGCACTCTTTTTGCTACGGTTGAGAGACTGACAAACCCCCCAAGTCAGATTCCCAGTGAAATGCTTTCTGACAGCAAATGCAATGAGTTTGCCTCATTCTTTTCTGAGAAGATCAAAAATATCAGAAAGGCAATTAAAACATCAGATGATGTAGAGATATGTCAGATTCAACCACAATCTCAAAAGGAGTCACTATGTGTGTTCTTGAAGCAATTGATAGCAAAACTTTGGAGGAAGTAGAACAGCACCTAAAATCCTCAACCTGCTGTCTTGACACACTCCCCACATCCTTTCTTAAAAGCGTGTTTGACTGTTTAAAAGCTGACATCTTAGAAGTGGTGAACACATCACTTCTTTCTGGGACTTTTCCAAACGCCCTGAAAACTGCGGTTGTTAAGCCCCTCCTGAAAAAGAGAAATCTTGATAACAGTATATTGAGTAACTATAGACCGATATCAAATCTTCCGGTCATAGGCAAGATCATTGAAAAGGTAGTTCTGAATCAGCTGAACAGCTACTTGAACTCAAATGGTTATCTGGATCATTTTCAATCTGGTTTCAGACCGCACCACAGCACAGAGACAGCGTTAGTTAAGATAATAAATGATATTCGCCTAAACTCTGATTCTGGTAAAATATCAGTGCTGGTACTACTAGATCTTAGTGCTGCGTTTGACACTGTCGATCATAACATTCTTCTAGACAGACTGGAAAACTGGGTCGGGCTTTCTGGAATGGCTCTAAACTGGTTCAGGTCATATTTAGAGGAGGGGGTTATTATGTGAGTATAGGAGAGCATAGGTCTAAGTGGACATCCATGACATGCGAGTCCCACAAGGCTCAATTCTTGCGCCGCTCTTGTTTAGCCTGTATATGCTCCCACTAAGTCAAATAATGAGAAAGAATCAAATTGCCTATCACAGCTATGCTGACGACACACAGATTTACCTAGCTTTATCTCCAAATGACTACAGCCCCATTGAATCACTCTGCCAATGCATTGATGAAATCAACAGTTGGATGTGCCAAAATTTTCTTCAGTTAAACAAGGAGAAAACTGAGGTCATTGCATTTGGAAATAAAGATGAAGTTCACAAGGTGAATGCATACCTTAACTCAAGGGTCAAACAACCAAAAGGCAAGTCAAGAATCTTGGTGTGATTCTAGAGACCGACCTTAGTTTCAGCTGTCATGTCAAAGCAGTGACTAAATCAGCGTACTATCACCTAAAAAATATTGCAAGAATAAGATGCTTTGTGCCCAGGCAAGACCTGGAGAAACTAGTCCATGCCTTCATCACCAGCAGGGTGGACTATTGTAATGGTCTCCTCACTGGCCTTCCCAAAAAGACCATCAGACAGCTGCAGCTCATCCAGAACGCTGCTGCCAGGATCCTGACTCGAACCAGAAAATCAGAGCACATCACACCAGTCCTCAGGTCCTTACACTGGCTTCCAGTGACATTTAGAATTGATTTTAAAGCACTTTTACTCGTTTATAAATCACTCAATGGACTAGGACCTAAATACATTGCAGATATGATCACTATTTATACACCTAACAGACCACTCAGATCACTAGGATCAAGTCAGTTAGAAATACCAAAGGTTTCACACCAAACAAGGAGAATCTGCTTTTAGTTATTATGCTGCTTGCATCTGGAACCAGCTTCCTGGAGAGATCAGATGTGCTGAAACATTAGTCACTTTTAAATCCAGACTCAAAACTCATCTGTTTAGTTGTGCATTTACAGAATGAGCACTGTGCTGCGTCCGAACTGTGCTACTTTGCTTCTTTTATTTTAAACTGTTTTAAATCAATCTCTTTTTGCTTTTAATTCAATTTATCTTAAATCAGTGTTTTTATTTTATTTTAATTTCTTTTATTGTTATTTAAATCTTGTAATTATTTTATTTCCTCTTTTGTAAAGCACTTTGAATTACCATTGTGTATGAAATGTGCTATATAAATAAACTTGCCTTGCCTTGCCTTGCCTTGCCTAAGATCTAATAGCACTAATAACGAGATAAAACCACGAGCCGATGATAGAAGCAGGTCATTAGTAACTCTAATGAGAGCAGTCTCAGTACTATGGTGCGGTCTAAAACCTGATTGGAAATCCTGCAGATACCATTTTTTTCTAAAAAGGAACACAGTTGTGAGGATACTACCTTTTCTAGTATCTTTGACAGAAAAGGGAGATTAGAGATTGGTCTGTAATTTCCTAAGTCTTTGGGGTCAAGATGTGGTTTCTTAATAAGAGGCTTAACTACTGCCAGTTTGAAGGTTTTGGGAACATAGCCTAATGACAATGATGAATTAATAATGTTCAAAATAGGATCTATGACTTCTGGAAGCAAATCTTTTAATAGTTTAGATGGAATAGGGTCTAACATATATGTTGCCGGTTTAGATGATTTAACAAGTTTGTATAAGTCTTCTTCTCCTATAATAGAGAAAGAGTGTAATTTTTCCTCAGGGGATCTATAGCTCACTAACTGATGTGCAGCTGTAGCTGACGGCTGCGTAGTTACAATTAAAAAGATGAAAGAAAACAGTTTGTCTCCTTCCTGACCTGGGTACTAGTTGGTCAAGTTGGAACTCTAAGACTATATGCCATATTTCTAGATAAGAAGAGCGGCACCACCCCAGGAGGGATGAAGACCATCTCTTTTCAACAGGTCCATCCAGAAACTCATCCAATTGTCTATGTTGTTCTGCAGGCACCACTTCAACATCCAGCCATTGAGACCCAGCAGTCTGCTGTAAATCTCATCACCCTGGTAGGCAGGGAGTCTCTAAAAAGCCACAAATTTGTGACTAGTTAATTTTTTTAAATATTATACAAAAATATTCTTTCCTTTTTAAAAAAGTATTATATATAATTTTTTTATTTCTTAATGTCACTAAAAAGCCACAAATTTGTCACTAATTATTATAATTCAATTCAATTCAATTCAATTCAATTTTATTTGTATAGCGCTTTTTACAATGGTTATTGTTCCAAAGCAGCTTCACAAAAGCAAATCATTCCACAGACAAAAGCAAATCATTACACAACAAAAGCAAATCACTACACAGCAGGATGAATTACAATACAGAAAGTTCAAGATAGAGAGTTAGTCCAGACGGAAGGTTAAGTTTTCTCTCGCGTCATGATAGGGAAGGTCATCTCCTCACTGGGTCCACTGGAAAGGCTCGGTAACTAGATGCCTCGGGATGTGCATCCCGAGGTGGAGACAAAAGGATAATTAGCGTAGCGGCCATTCATACTATTGGGAATCACGATGTACTGTAGCATAGGTTTATGTGAATCTTTATGAGTATGCTTTGCTAAAAAGATATGTCTTTAGCCTAGACTTAAACTGAGAGAGTGTGTCTGATCCCCGAACATTAGCAGAGTTTGGGTGCCAAATGTGAAAACGCTCGACCACCTTTAGTAGACTTTGCTATACGAGGAACTACCAGGAGCCCTGAGTTTTGAGATCTTAAAGAGCGTGACGGGTTGTAGCTTGACAGAAGGCTGGTCAGATAAATGGGAGCTAAACCATTTAGAGCCTTGTAGGTCAGTAACAGTACTTTAAAATCAATTCGGAAATTAACAGGCAGCCAGTGCAGGGAGGATAAAACTGGGGTTATATGATCATATTTCCTTGTCCTGGTAAGAACTCGAGCGGCTGCGTTCTGTACTAACTGAAGCTTGTTTATTGAAGATGCTGGACAACCAGCGAGCAGCGCATTGCAGTAATCCAGTCTAGATGTCATGAACGCATGAACTAGCTTTTCTGCATCTGAGAGAGAGAGAGCATGTGTCTGAGTTTAGCAATATTTCTAAGATGAAAGTAGGCAGATTTTGTAACATGAGTGATATGGTGTTCGAAGGACAGGTTGCTGTCAATATCACACCCAAGTCTTTAACTGTCGGATAACGTTTATATCACATCCATCTAATTGTAGTTTGAGCTCAGAAATTTGCTGTAAACATGAATTTGGTCCGATAAGAAGCACCTCTGTTTTATTAGAGTTTAATAGAAGAAAATTTCTAGTCATCCAGTCTTTTATGTCTTTAACACACTCTCTTAATTTAGACATGTCTGATAACTCATCAGGCTTAGATGAAATGTATAGCTGTGTGTCATCTGCATAACAGTGGAAATTAACCTGTGCTTTCTAATAATGTTCCCCAGGGCAGCATGTATATAGAGAACAGTAAGGGGCCTAAAACTGATCCTTGAGGCACACCACACTTTACAGGCATTGTACTAGAGCGGTCTCCGTTTATATCTACAAATTGATAACGGTCTGATAGGTATGATTTAAACCACTTTAAAGCCTGTCCCTGTACACCAGTGGTGTTTAAACGCTCCAGGAGAATATTATGATCAATAGTGTCAAATGCAGCAGTGAGATCCAATAAAACGAGTAGCGAGACGCAGCCTCGGTCGGAGGCTAAGAGCAGGTCATTAGTGATTTTAACTAAAGCGGTTTCTGTGCTATGGTGCGGTCTAAAACCTGACTGAAACTCCTCATAGACGTCATTCATCTTTAAGAAGGAGCATAACTGCTGCGGACACAACTTTTTCTAATAATTTTGATATAAATGGGAGATTTGATATCGGTCTGTTGTTAGATAGTTCATTAGGATCAAGTTGTGGTTTTTTGATCAGAGGCTTAATAATTGCTAATTTGAATGGGTTGGGAACGTGACCTAATGATAGGGAGGAGTTAATAATATTTAGAAGAGGTTCACCAGCGGCTGGTATTATATCTTTCAGAAATTTAGTTGGAATAGGATCTAATACACATGTGGCAGATTTAGACTTAGCGATTAGTTTATTTAACTCTTCCTGTCCTATGGTTGCAAAAACACTGTAACTGAATTTGCTGGGTACTGAGTAAGGCTGGACTAAAGGACGAAGTTAAGGGTTGATTTTCTGTTATTTTAAGTCTGATATTATCTATTTTATTAGTGAAGAACTGTATGAAGTCATTGCTACTTAACTGAGAGGGTGTGCAGCGTTCTGTTGCTGACCGATCATTTGTTAATCTAGCCACTGTGCTAAATAAAAATCTAGGATTGTTTTGGTTGCTTTCAATGAGTTTACCGAGGTGCTCGCTCTGGCTGCTTTTAGTGACTGTCTATAAGTGCACATAATGTCCTTGTAGGCAATTCTAAAAACCTCTAGTTTAGTCTTTCTCCACTTACGTTCTAGTGAGCAGTAGCTGTTTTTAGAGCGTGTGTATGACTATTGTGCCATGGTACACTTTTATTCTCTCTCGAATCTTTTTAACTTGATGGGGAGCGACAGTATCTAATGTGCGAGTGAAGATACTGCACATACTGCTGGTCATTTGCTCAAGATCATCTGCTTTCTCAGGTTTTGCGGAGCAGGTCAGATAGATCTGGTAGGTTGTTTTTGTGAATTTATCTACAGTGGTTGGGATAATGGTTCTACCCAGTTGGTAACGAGGTGCGGCTCGGTTAATCTCACTTACAGAGAGTTTATAAGATATAAGAAATGATCAGTGATATCGTCACTTAGAGGTAAGATATCTAGGTCTAAAACATCGATGCCATGCGAAATAATTAAATCTAATGTATGCTTACAGCAGTGAGTTGGGCCGATTACATTTGCTTTAGCCCAAAAGATGTTAATAAATCTGTGAAAGTAGCTCCTATTGTATTATTTGGGTCGTCTACATGAATGTTGAAATCACAGATAATAAGTGCTCTGTCTTTATTAGTTATTAAGTCTTTTATTATAAAATATTCATTTTTTTGTAATCATTAATATTTTTTTCATTTCATATGTTAATGTCACTAAAACTTTGTGACTGATTATTTCAAAAATATTCTTTCCTTTTTTTGTAATTATTATTAACTTTTTTTAATGTCTTATGTTAATTTTACTAAAAAGCCACCAATTGGTGTTATTACAAAAACATTCTTCTAAATTGTCACATCTCTGGACTCTTTGTTTATGGTTTTTTGTCAGAACCTGGACTTGAACAGGGTCTCTAGTGCCGTAATAAGATACTCTCCACCGAAGTGTTGGACCCAAGATGCAAGGCACAAAAGTAAAAAAAAAAAGAATATTTTTTATTTCCAGGGCAAAACAAAACAGTCCAAACAAAAACTACTCCAAAAGGCAAATTACTTCTCTCAAGAGTAGACAGAAAAAATATCAGAAAATCAGAAGCCCAGGGACAAAAATTCAAAGAAAAAGAGATGATCCTAGAGAACTTACAAATGAACCAAAAGGCACCAGCAAACCAAAACAACCAAGCACAAATGACAAAAAGGAAGCCACTTAAATAGAAGGTAACTAAACAGGGCTGGGACTATTAAACCTAATTAGCTGAGACAAAGAAGCACAGGAGAATTGGCACCATCAAGTGGTGAAAATAAGGCATGGCAGATTACAAATCCTGACACGACTAAAATTTGACTAAAACTAAAAACAATTCAGGCGACTAAAATATGACTAAAACTAAATAGCATTTTAGTAAAAAGACTATGACTAAACCTCAATTAAAATGTATTATTTTATTATGAAATTTTATTATAAAATTTAAAATATGTTATTCAGAAAGCAGGTTATGTGACATACCTGGGTATGTTAAGGAGTAACTTTGTGGATAACCTCAACTTTCAGTTCCAAAAACGGAGGTAACTTTCTGGGTATGTATGTAACCATAGCAACTGACTCTCTGAAGATAACCTGCTCGGGAGTAACTTCGTTTCAGAAGGTTGGTGAGCATGGCGGGGCCCTTTTGATGAGGTTCCTGTGGGCGTAGAAAGCACAAATTATACAAGGCTTTTTAGTCGGAAAGGGTTATAAGACCACGTATTGATGTGTTTGCATACCTAATGAATATTTGAAAGAAGCGTTATACAGTATGTCTCTGGCACTTAAACAGTTCTTAACCACCTTTGTACAGTTCCTAGCCATAAACCTCTGCTTGTTATTAAAGATGAATTCCACAGAGTGGCAGGTTTTGTCCTTTGTAGTAAAATCTATGGCCCATATTTAATATTTAGTCATATTATTTATATCTATACATGTATTCATTATGCACACACACACTTCATACTTCCATAACTTTCTGTTTCAGGGTTTATAAAAATGTAATTGGGTGCATTGATGGCACTCACATTCCTATTAAACCTCCATCAATAAATGAGGGAGACTATGTTGATAGGAAATCTATTCATAGCATCAATGTGCAGGTGACGACTTAACTTTTTCCCTTCTTAAAATCGTTAAAGTCATTACTTTTTCCACTAACTAGGTAATATGTGAGGCAACCCAAATCATTACCAACGTCGAGGCAAAATGGCCAGGATCTGGACACAAATTGTTACTCTGCTTAGATCGTGTGCTGAGGTTGAATGACCCTCATCTGTGGGCAAATCCCTAGGTATGTACTGTGAAAGGACAATGACAGTTTGCTACTCTAATGCCAGAAGGGGCAATACTTTATAATGGTATGCATCATACTTCAGTGGATCTACCAGCATTGTCCACTTCTGTCACAGCAGATGTGGTGTCTTCATCGTCATCTTCATCATCATCATCATCCTACACGAGCAATAATCAAGTATACATTATCTGGCAAAAAAAACAACCTAAAAGCAACTAAAGGTACCTGTGACAGACTGTGTTCTTTCTGGAGGGTCCAATAATACAATCCATATCTATAAGAACACACAACCCATAAAATTCTCAATATTATCAAAGAAAATAATGCATGACATACATCATATGCAGTTAAATAAAATTAGCCTACATAAAAAATTAATCTTGTTCAAAAAACCTTTAAGTGACAGAGATAGTAATTTAATAGGACAAAAAATGAAAACAAATCATAGAGGTAAACTTACATTTCACCATTTTTTCACCGTAACTTGTGGTGCATGCTGTGTGCGATGAACTGCCCCCCTGGAATGCCAGCAACCACTGCTCTCTATTATTAAGGGACAGAGCCAGCTTCTTTCTATTAGCTACATGACAGAATGAATATACTAAATCCTGTTATAATAATAGTTCAGTAATTGTGTAATCAAATATTACCTTTTTGCAGAATGTTTTTGTGTTTCATTTTGACTTGGCTTAAAGTTCTTGTTGCTCTAGAAGGATTACACCTAATTAAATAAGAAATATACATCATTATTTTAAACTAAAGAAATAAATGGCAGGAAAAGTAAATGCTTTCATAGTGATATAACATATTCAAAAGGATGTATAAGTCATATCTTCATTATTTTGCATTATAATAAAACAGAAGCAAATTTAATTCGTACACTCACGCATTTACTCTGTCGGTTATTTTTTGCCGAGCCAACTGTCTTGCTTTAGCTGATGCAGCTGTATTGCTTCTTTTTAATATAATTGGCTTAAACTCCTCATAAGCGTGCATTAAAACCTCAACTCTCTCTCTCTTCTCTCTTCTCTCTTCTTCTTCCGCTTATCCGGGGCCGGGTCGCGGGGGCAACAGTCTAAGCAGGGATGCCCAGACTTCCCTCTCCCCAGACACTTCCTCCAGTTCTTCCGGGAACACCGAGGCGCTCCCAGGCCAGCCGAGAGACATAGTCCCTCCAGCGTGTCCTAGGTCTTCCCCGGGGCCTCCTCCCGGTGGGACATGCCCGGAACACCTCCCTTGGGAGGCGTCTGGGAGGCATCCGGCACAGATGCCCGAGCCACCTAAGCTGGCCTCTCTCGATGTGAAGGAGCAGCGGGTCTACTCGAGCTCCTCCCGGTGACCGAACTCCTCACCCTCATCTTTAAGGAGCACCCAGCCACCCTACGGAGGAAACTCATTTCGGCGCTTGTATCGGGATCTCATCCTTTCGGTCATGACCAAAGCTCATTACCATAGGTGAGAGTAGGAAGCGAAGATCGACCGGTAAATCGAGCCGCCCTTGTGGCACAGCTCCTTATTCACCTTGACAGACCAGTACAGCGACCGCATTGCTGCAGAAGCTGCACCGATCCGTTTGTCGATCTCTCATTCCATCCTTCCCTCACTCGTGAGACAAGACCCCAAGATACTTAAACTCCTCCACCTGAGGCAGGAGCTCCCCACCAACCTGAAGGGGGCAATCCACACCCTTGTCCGACTGAGGACCATGGTGTTCCACGTCCAGGGCGAAACCCGCATTGTTCCTCCTGAAGCTGAGGTTCAACTATCAGGCCAGTTCTCCTCTCAGTACCTGGCATAGACTTTCCCAGGGAGGCTGAGGAGTGTGATCCCCTATAGTTAGACACCCTCGGTCCCCTTCTTAAAAGAGGAACCACCACCCCGGTCTGCCAGTCCAGAGGCACTGTCCCCGCGTCCACGCGATGCTGCAGAGGCATGTCAGCCAGACAGCCCTACAACATACAGAGACCTGAGGGGTTCGGGCGGATCTCGTCCACCCCTGGTGCCTTGCCACTGAGGAGCTTCTCAGCAACCTCAGTGACCTCAGCCAGGGGTGATGGTTGGAAGTCCCCCTGGGTCCCGGTCTCTGCTCCCTCAGTGGAAGGCGTGTTTGCGGGATTGAGGAGGTCCTCAAAGTATTCCTTCCACACGCCCGACAATATCGCCAGTCGAGGTTAGCAGAGTTCCCACCAGCACTGTATCACGGTATTGGCAGGGCACTGATGATAGACACTATCATCCCTGATCTCCCGGCCACATGTCTTGGACACTCGGGTGAAGAGAGAGGCGGGCCGTCAACTGATCACCACCTGGTGATGAGTTGGATCCGTTGACAGGGTCTCTGCCAAGTCTGTCTGGCCTCCTCCGCCAACAACAGAACACCACACGGTTTAGATCGGGGCGTTCCTCCCAATCACCTCCTCCAGGTGTCGCTAGAATCACCAATGTGAGCGTTGAAGTCCCCAGCAGGACAATAGAGTCCCCGGTTGCAGCACTTTCTGGCACCTCCCAAGGACTCCAAGAAGGCCGGGTACTCTACACTGCCATTCGGCCGTGAGCACAAATGACAGTGAGTCCTCCCAACCAAGTCGCAGGGAGGCGACCCTCTCGTCCACGGGTTAAACTCCAACACATGGTGGCTAAGCTGGGGAGCTATGAGCAAGCCCACACCAGCCCGCCGCCTCTCACTGCAGAGCAACACCACAGTAGTGAAGAGTCCAGCCCCTTTCGAGGAGATAGGTTCCAGAGCCCAAGCCGTGCGTGAAGGTGAGCCCGACTATCTCTGGCCGGTATCTCTTGACCTCCGCAACAACTCAGGCTCCTTCCCGCCCCAGAGAGGTGGCGTTCCATGTCCCTAAAACTAGATTCTGAGTCCAGGGGTTGGGTTGTCGAGGTCCCCGCCCGACTTCCACCCAAACCACAAGGCACCGGCCCCTTACGGTCCCTCCTGCAGGTGGTGGGCCCACGGGAGCATGGCCCCACGCCGCTGTTTCAGGCTGAGCCTGGCCGGGTCAAGAGGGGCAAGACCCGTCCACCAGGCGCTCGCATGCCGGCCCCGGCCCCAGGCCTGGTTCCATGGCGGGGCCCCGGCTGCGCCATACCGGGCGACGTCGCGACTCCATTAATAATTTCCTTCATAAGAGGTGAGGTGGACCACTCTTTGTCTGGCTTGTCACCTAGGACCTGTTAAAATAACGCATTAAAAGTAGAAAAACTTCGGCTGTAAAAAGCATGGAGTACATTAGCACCATATAATAAAACACTCCATAAGAAATCCAGTGTGTTGATAGTCCCAAAGTGTTTAAGTTATTTTAATTTGAGAAATTACACAAGTAAATAGTGTTAACATTTCTGCCTATTTTACATTATTACAAAAGGACTCCTTATATTTTTGTAAAATATAAAGCATATATAAAACATACTTTCACAAATACAGTTATTTAAAAAGCTTAATTAGGCCAACAAAATATATTAGCAAACATAAAAACAACAAAAAGTTACATATTATTTGCTTGCTGCCAAATAGGTTTTATATAAAACAAAAAAAACTGAATTTGCTATTGTAATAAATTAAAATAATTACAAGTAATCTTACTACCAAAATGGTTTAATATTACAAACAGAAATATATACATGAAAATTAGACATACAAGATATAAATAGAAACTTCCTTGCAAATATTTTATTCCAAAGATCCAATATGACATTGATAGTTTTCAGACAAATACAAATTTAAGGAACTATAAGCTATACCAATGTGACAACAGACTTGGAGGATTCAAATGTGGTAAAAAAAAAGTTTATTGACTAAGAATGATTACAAATCCGATAGTAATATGATTCTGAGTAGAATTCAAAAGAAGGTACAAAAAGAATCCAGAGACAGGGATGTCCACACAGCGAGAATAACAGCCACAAACTCAGAGAATCAGAGTTCTGAACCAAAGTACTGACAAAAGACAAAAACAAATGCACACAATAAACACAGGGAATGAGAAAAATGAACCTATGAAACGTGACAATCAATGCTTGCATAAGGATAAACTTTCAAATCTGACCCTTATAAAATCTTCCATGTAAATATATATATATTCCATGTAAATATATATCTACTAAGATGGCGCCGTTGAGGGTCGGCTGCCCGTCACGACGCTCCGGCAAAACTTTTTGTTTTGTTAATTGTTTGTATTTTAAATAGTCTGCGCTGTTTTCTTTGCATAAGATGGCTATTACTAAATATGGCCGAGCCACTCTTATATCTATTGGTGTACAATGCACCCACCTTTACGCCGTTTTTAAACCCGGACCCATGTTGGCGGCGAGATCCTGTCGAAGACAAAGGGGCGCGACCCGCACGGCGTCAGGAACAGGTTGAGAACACGCTCACACGTGCTCCCCTACCTGGTGTCCTGTTAGCCAGCGTCAGTCTCTGGAAAACAAGCTCGATGACCTCAGGGCAGGATCAAGTTCCAGAGAGACATTGGGACTGCAACCTTCTCTGCTTCACGAGACATGGCTGAACCCAGCGGTGCGGACCCGCCATACAACCGGCTGAGTTTTCCCTGTTTACCGCATGGACAGAACAATGGAGTCGGGGAGACACGGGGAGGTGGAGTGTGTCTGATGGTGAACAACCGCTGGTGCGACAAGCGCGAGCATTGTTCCTCTCTCAGCTCCTGCACACCAAACCTGAAATTTCTGACCATCAAATGTCGCCCTTTCTATCTTCCACGAAATTCAGCTTGGTCATAGTCAGTGCCGTTTATATTCCACCTCAGCGGACGGACACTGCAATATGGGACTTACGACCACCTCACTACACACCAGTCACAGCACCGGGGCGCGCACTCATTGTGCTGGGGATTTTAACAGTGCAAACCTCAAGCGTGCACTGCGAACTCTCCCAGCACATCACCTGCCCCACCAGGGCGAAAGGACACTGGATCACTGCTGCACCCTTCAGAGAGAGCTACAAGGCAAAATCATTGCCCACCGTTTGGTAAATCGGACCATGCCGCCATCTTCCTCGTGCCTGTTTACAAACAGAGGCTGAAACAGGCCATCCCAACAATGGACTCTTCTCTGCTGCGTTCAGGAAAGCGCTTTACGTTCCCTGAAAGCAAACACAGAGAGAATGAGGAGGAGCTTCTTCCACTTGAGCCATTCAGATCTGAACCAGAGAACACCCAGTACCTAATCACGGGATTCCCATGTCACCCCACTTTCCCCAGATACTACGCCAATTACTTTGGACAATTGCACTAGCCACTTTGCATTGGACATTCGCACAGCTCACTTTACACTTTACACTTTATATCTTATACTTTATATTTTATATTCTATACTTTATTTTATTTTTATACTCTGCACACTTCTTTTTATACATATTTTTATATTTTATATTTATATATATATATATATATTTAAATTTTGTTTTCTATTTTGATGCTGGACAGTTTATGTAAGAACATTTCACTGCATGTCATACCATGTATGTATGTGTATGTGACAAATAAAATTTGAATCTGATTTTGAATTTGAATGAAACAACAGGGAGAGATGACAAAAAAGGGGTGTTGTTTGCCCTCTTTTTGAAGTCCTTTATTTCTTTGGATATCCCTTCTTTTGATTTACGCTCCTTACAAACTGGTTATTGTAGGATAACTAAAAAACTCAACTAAAAATGAGTAGATGTATTTAATTTAGCTGATTTTATCTCGGTTGTTAAGTCAACATTTCATTTTGTATTTAGTTTAACTGTAATGATCTGTAAGGCCCTAAAAGAGCTTCCGCTGCAGCCTATAAATTACCTTCTGTTCCCATTGAGGTGTATAAAAGTACCCAAGTCTGACACCTGGGTTAATGTAAATTCAGTTCTTGGTACTCTCCTTCATTTGGGGGGATGTTTCATCTTGGTTTGGTATTTAAAAGGAATGTAGCAAAGGGTGGGAGTACAATTCTGTAACCAGAAAGCCCGTAATATGAAGTGTTTCTCTACACTTCATGCTATGTATTCTTAAGGTCAGGTATGCACATTTTACTAACCACATTATACTCTGAGAACCTGATGTTTTGTATGATGTGTTTGAGTTGGCATAATACATAATTACTAGAACACGCAGAAACCTTCATCCACCATCGGATGCCTTCCTTGGGCCAATTTGTGGACTTTACAGGCAAGGAGCCACGTCTAAAGGTAAAGGGGAAGGTGTTGCTACAATTTATAACAATATTCTCAGTACTTCTCAGAGGCAGGCTCATAGTACAACTCTTGGTTATGGTGCTGGATTTTAATATCCATGTTGATAATGAAAAGATCGTTCTCTTTTTCATGATCAATTAGCTTTCTTAGATATTCTGAACTCCATTATCGAAATCATAATCTAGATTTAATACTGGCTTATGGAATTGATGGTAATATAGTTGAAATTCAGCAACAAAGTGATAATATTTCAGATTGCTATGTAGTCTTGTGTGAACTCTGCACTTATTACAAACATGGAAGGAAAACAATCTGACAATCTGATAACTGTTTTGATAACATGTTCATACATCAATGCATTGTAAAATTACATGGAAGTGTAAAGCTGAAGTTGCAGATAAAGTGAACCGTCACTTTCACAATAAAACATTAAAATCTCTAATCTTGAAAGATTTGAAAGAAAGAATAAGATTGCATGCATTTGAATCAAGATCGCAATAATTTATTTATTAAACAGCATACATGCATACATATCGGCTTTGTGTATTTTCTAGCCCATGTCATACTCGTAAAAGACATGAAAAGCTGGTCATGTTTACTCCCACTGATTCTTCTGAACCAGATTGAGAAACAGATTAAGAAAGAAACAGAACTAATATTAGCGTAGATGCCATTCTTTTTATGATGTCCACAAGTACATTGTGTTTTAGGAGTAGTGTTCCCGGTTCCAGCAGTTTAAATAATGCAGCCTAAAATCCTTTAACAGATTTGAATAATAAAAAGTGTGTTGGTGTGCTATGTGTAGAGGCTAGGTTAAAAAAAAGATGTGTCTTTAATCTAGATTTAAACTGGCAGAGTGTGTCTGCTTCCCAGACAGAGTTAGGAGATCGTTCCAAGAGATTTTTGATATTCTAGGTATTATCAAATGGCCAGAGTTTTGAGAGCATGGCGGGCGGGCAGGACTATAATGTGATAAGGCTCGCTCAAGTATTGAGAAGCTTAATCATTCAGGGCTTTATAGGTAATTAATAAGATTTTAAAATCTATCCGATGTTTGATAAGGAGCCAGTGCAGTGTTGACAGAACCGGGCTAATATGATCATACTTCCTAGTTCTAAATAAGGACTCTAGCTGCTGCGTTTTGGACTAGCTGAAGTTTGTTTTATCAAGAGTGCCAGAACAACCACCCAATAAAGCATTACAATAATCTAACCTAGAGGTCATAAGCGCATGAATAAATATTTCTGCATTAGAGGTTGAAAGCATAGGCGTAATTTAGATATATTTTTAAGATGGAAAAACACAGTCTTACAGATGCTGGAAACATGGTTTTCGAAGGAAAGATTGCTGTCAAACAGCACACCTAGGTTCTAACTGATGATGACGAATTAACAGAGCAGCCATCAGAGTGTTAGACAGTGTTCTAGATTATATATATATGTGGGGTTTTTAGGTCAATTATTAGCACCTCTGTTTTTTCAGAATTTAGCATTAAGAGAGATACTCACCATCAGTTTTTTTATACAGACTATGCATTCTGTTAGATTCTCACCCAGGCTGCGCTGAAATACAGAGCTGAGGATCATGAGCATAGCAGTGAAAGCTAACACCATGTCTCCTGATAATATATCTCCCAGAGAGTAACATGTATAGGTTGAAAATGTAACGGTCCTAGCACTGAGCCTTGAGGAACTCCATATTTCACTTGTGAAGCGATATGATACCTCCTCATTTAGTGCTACAAACTGATAAGCAGTCAGATATATAAGGTTTAAACCATGCTAAAGGCGCTTCCTCTAATGTAACATGGATTTTCTAGTCTATCCTAGAGAATGGGTGATCGATAGTATCGAATTCTAAGCTAAGATCTAATAGCACTAATAGCGAGATAAAACCACAATCCGATGATAGAAACAGGTCATTAGTAACTCTAATGAGAGCGCACATGGAGCAGGGCAGGTGGCCGTCTTGTGCAGTGGATCAGGGCAGGTGGCCATCTTGTGCAGTGGATCAGGGCAGGCGGCCATCTTGGGAAGCGGCGCATAGTAGGTGGCCATTACAGGGTCGATGCAGTGTCTCTTCCTCCCACAATACCCAGTGTGAATGCTGACCCCACAGTCACTAAAGCAAACTCCACTGGCTGTGCACGTGACCCGTGGATCCTCCCGAACAAGTGTTCGTGATTTGAGTGGCTGATTTATTCCCTCACAAAAGAACTCAATCAACAAACAGTCCGGTAAATCTGAGAGGTAAGCCAGGTCAGATATTCTTGGGTGTAGTCCTCAAGTGATCGGGTGCCCTGCTTGAGGTTAGTAAAGATGTTGCGGCGCCTACCTGGCCATGGATCAGGTGAAAAGCAACTGGATCCTGGTTTGAGGTTGCATTCTGTCATGAATAGAGAGGGTCTGAGGCGTGCGGATCCATTACGCCCCAGGTTTTATTGGCTGAAAGACATGGTCAAAGCAGGCGAGCGTCAAAACACAGCAAACAGGAAGTATAAAGGCAAGGCAACAACAGAATCCAAAAAAAAAAACAGACAGAGTCAGGTCAGACAGCAAACAAGTATCAGAGACAGGCGGAGTCAAAACCAAAGAATCTATGACAAAGGAAAGCGCTAGGAAAACTAGAAACAAACCAACCAACAATCAAATAATCAATGCAACCTGCAGGTAGAGGGGCCTGCTTCAGTATTTATAGTCTTACAAAACAGGAAGTAGCGGCAGAGGGAGTGATCACAGATCATCCAGAGGTAAGGAGCTCCCTCTGCTGGCTTGGTGACAATGTCGCAAATAGCCACCAATTGTGTGACTAATTATTACAAAAATATTTATTACTTTTTTTGTAATTATTATGTAATTGTGCTCATTTTTCTTTAAAGGATTTGACTTATGAGAGAGGTGATCCCGGATGAGCCCCACCTTGTAGCCCCTCTCTTTCTGGTGTGCAAAGAAATTTCTAAGGGACTGCTCTTGGTTCATAAACAAAATGCCTTGTGATGTTGGATTAAGGCCCCCTCTCTCTAAATATACCTATTATATCCTTTATTTCCTGAGTCAATACCCTCAGAAAACAGAACAAGATGGTTTATGAATGAAAAAGTAAATTAATGAAAATAGACATCTAAAACAGTAAAGAAAAGTCGGAGCAAGATACTTAGTTACTTCCTCTCTCCGCTCCTGCACACAAACCTGGAACTTCTGAGCCATCAAATGTATGCCTTTTCTATCTTCCAGGGAATTCAGCTTGGTCATAGTCAGTGCGTTTATATTCCACCTCAAGCGGACACGGACACTGCAATATGGGACTTACTGCGACCTCACCTCACAACACACCAGACACAGCACGGGACCTTCACACTCATTGTGCTGGGGGATTTTACATTTACATTTACATTTACATTTAGTCATTTAGCAGGTAGCCTTTATCCAAGCAGCAGCGTTACAAATGAGGTAGGCATATAGAAGCAAATTAATATCAGCAAAAAGGTCAGTAGTGCATAAGTGCTCTGAGTGGGGTCTTGTCTTACCTAGCACAGACACAAGGCTTTTTTTTTTTTTTTTTTTTTTTAAACAAGAAAAGGATAGGAAGAACAGAGAAGAAGAAGGAGTGCTATCAATGTTGGGTCAGGTGTAAAGCGAAAAAAGATGAGTTTGAGTTGGTTTTGAAGATTGCTAGTGACTCTGCTGCCCTAGTGGCAGCGGGCAGATCGTTCCACCAGCGAGGAGACAGACCAGGTGAAGGTGCGTAAGAGTGATTTTGCACCTTTTTGTGAAGAGCACTGCAAGGCGCCTTTCATTTGCAGAAGCGTAGGCACCTGGAGGGAACATATGGATTCAATTAATGAGTGTAAGTATGAGGCGGAGCCTGTGATTTGTCCTGTGAGGCCAGCATCAGGGATTTGAATTTTGATGCGGAGCATCTGCATAGGAAGCCAGTGTAAACTAATGAAGAGGGTGTGGCGTGGGCCTCTGCCCCTGGTTATCTGATGTTCTCCCTCCTCCTTTAACAGTTGCAAACCTCAAGCGCGCACTGCGAACTCACCAGCACATCAACTGTCCACCGGGCGAAAAAGGACACTGGATCACTGCTACACACCCTTCAGAGAGCTACAAAGGCAAAATCCATGCCCACCGTTTGGTAAATCGGACTATGCCGACATCTTCCTCGTGCCTGTTTACAAACAGAAGCTGAAACCGGAAGCGGTACAGAGGAGAGTGTCACGCTGGATTTTGACCATTGGTGGCACGCCCTGCAGGGCGCTTTGGATGATGCAGACTGGGCCATGTTCAGGTGTAGCTCGAGGGCGTCCAGCGTGTTCATGGAAGCGGAGAGTGGGATTCATCGAGGAAACTGGCGGATGACACGGTGAGAAAACCTGCCGTCATCAGGACGTTTCCCAACCAGAAGCCGTGGGTAGACAAAACTATCGCGACTCTCTGAGATCCGCTCGGAGCCTTTAACTGCGGGGATAGTCACCGAGGATATGACCCGAATACAAGGCTGCGCCGTGCAAGCGTCATGAAGAAGCGGTAAAGAGGAGGCAAGAAGGGGCGCTACGGGAGGAAACTAGAGTCACAGTTTCAACACAGTGACTCTAGGAGCCTGTGGCAGGACTGAAACATCACGGACTATAAAGCGCCAACCTCCAGTGTTAGGGTTATGTATTAACATTATACAACTTTGATCCTTCAGTTTCAGCTTCCATCTGGTATAACACGTCTTGTTCTAGGTCATGACATGACATGGCCTCTATAGTATCTTAGACTGGTATGGGCGCCAGGGAGAATCTGAGGGAATGAAGATTCTGGCGCACAAAAGATATGTGACTAGTCATAACTTATGTAGCCGAACATGTCTGAAGTCTTTGTTTTGCCAGTTGCTTTTACTTATCTTGCTCTGTGTCCTTTCCTCTATAAATA